>NC_054706.1:61307235-61607235 GCF_016097555.1 Gigantopelta aegis
TTGTTTGTCTGTTTGTTTGTGTGTTTGTTTATTTGGTGTTCGTTTTAAAAACTTTGTTTTGTTTAACGATACCACTAGAGCACATTGACTAATTAATCGACTATTGGATGTCAAACATTTGGTAATTATGACTCGTAGTCATCAGAGAAAACCCGCTACATTTTTTTCCATTAGTAACAAGGTATCTTTTATATGCACTTTCCCACAGGCAGGAAAGCACATATTACGGCCTTTGACCAGTTGTGGTGCACTGGTTGGAACGGGGGTAAACCCAATCAGTTGAATGGATCCACCGAGGTGGTTCGATCCTGCGACACAAGCACCTCAAGCGAGAGCTCAACCGACTGAGCTAAATCCTGCCCTATTAATAATATAAATAATAGCTATGATTCATGCCCGTTGAGGGGTGGGACGTAAACCAGTGGTAAAGCGCTATTTGGGCTATTTCTCGTTCCGGCCAGTGCAGCACGACTGGTATATCAAAGACCGTGGTATGTGCTATCATGTCTTTTTGTATGGTGCATACAAAAGATCCCTTGCTACTAATGGAAAATTGTGGCGGGTTTCCTCTCTAAGACAGAATATAAAAATTATCAAATGTTTGACATCCAATAGTTAAACTAAAAAAACAACTTTAAAAAAAAACATGCCCGTTGTACTGGGTAAACATACATGTATCAGTTGTTTTTGTTTGTTTTGTTGTTGTTTATGTTGTTCTTGTTTTTATTATTATTGTTCTCAGAAACAGCAGCAAAGAAAAGATTTTCATTATTATATTATGTTGTACATGATTTTAATAATTTACATATGATATACATGCAAATACTCTAATACATGCACATATTTGTACGATATGAAAAACACGTTTTTGTCATATGGTCAAAATGTTTGACATCCAATAGCCGATGATTGATTAATCAATGTGCTCCAGTGGTGTCGTTAAACAAAACAAACTCTCTTTTTGTCATGTGGTCAATTAAAAGCAAATTGCAAAGCGCAAATATAAAAACAAAGCCTTTTAAAACACCCACAGACAGACAAAAATTAGAAAGAAAAACTCATCAAAATTTAACATTTCTTTCGTTTTCTGTTTGATTGTGTGTGTTTTATCGGAAAACATTTTTGTTTCTGCATTTTCATTCTGTATATATAATATTTATTGTTCATCGTACACAGATTAATATCAGTTACCTGAGTTGTCTATCGTGAAGAGAGAGAGAGAGAGAGAGAGAGAGAGAGAGAGAGAGAGAGAGAGAGAGAGAGAGAGAGAGAGTGTGTGTGTGTGGGGTGGGGGAGGTGTGATGGCTTTGCACACACTCACTAAGCCGTGCGTGTTATCTTGTTGTTTGGAACCGGTACTAGGATTAGACGTCAACACCTACCAGCCTCGGGCACCAAAGCACTGAATCTGATTTTTGCCCAATATTAATCCTGTTTAGTGAGTAAGATGTTTATTCCTCAATCCAATGCCCGCCTTTATATGCCGAAGCCTATGTCTAAACAAATACTGCTACAAAACAAATTGTATTCCTAAATTTAAGCTATTTATCTGAAAGAAAAATGTATCAATTACAAAACAAAATTATCAATTACAAAACAAAATGTATCAATTACAAAACAAAATTATAAAAATGCAAAAGAAAATGTATCAGTTACTAAAAAAATGTATCAGTTACAAAACAAAATGTATCAATTATAAAACAAAACAAAAATGTATCAATTACAAAACAAAATGTATCAATTACAAAACAAAAATGTATCAATTAAGAACAAAATGTATCAATTATAAAACAAAATGTATCAATTACAAAACAAAATGTATCAATTACAAAACAAAATGTATGTTTTTAATATGACTGATGCAGGCTTTTCAAATATTTGTTTGTCCAAACTGAGCTAAACATATACATGTGTATGATACTATACTTCATATGTATTAAATAGACTGCAGCTATTGTGTGAGTTTATGAAACAAATCAATGTAACACCGGGCGGTCAACTGAGAGAACAAAGATCTGTAGAATGGTCTGGTGTTCAAACTATTAGCCTGTGGAACTGTTTTACTAATTATTATTTTTACGAACGATGTATCCAAATGCCCGTAGTTATGCAATTTTACATATTATTTTATCACCATTTGCATATACTAGTATATAAATATACTAAAATATATTAAAATTAATATATATATTAATAAACATTTTGTTTGTTTGTTGGCTTGTTTTATTTGTTTCTTCTTTTTTTTGGGGTGGGGGTGGGGGGGGAGGGTATTTGTTGTGTTTTTGAGAGAATTGGGGGAATTTTATTTTATTTTATTTTAAGGAAAAGAACAAAATCATGAATTGTTCAGATGTTTGGCCTCTACTGTGTGGGGCTGTTGTTTTTCTAATGTTTAAAGAAAGCAGCTATAGACCTCTTTCACATTCCACTGCGCATGTGCACGTAGCGGAGCAACTCGTGGACGCTAATTGTGAACTGACGCGAGATCTCGTAAAAAAAATAGCCGTTTACAAATTGGGGGGCATTGACAATGGGAGTGTGAATTAGCTCTATTATTAAATATTCTATCAACAAGTACCCGAAACTTCTGTCAACATCCAACAAATATTTATTGGAGACGTTTGTGAATTATAGCTTATCACGAAATAAAACATATTTTGTTGTTAACGCCCGAGAAACTATCGGATCGGATTCGTACACTATTAATGTGTGTGCGTGTGCTCGCGTGTATGTATGTATGCATATGTTTATCGTATTTAACATGATTTAAATGTTTATAAAGCATTATAAGGATAAATACATTCTGGAGTTTTGTCGGGATTTCTTTTCATCCAGTTATTTCAAATCTTGTTCGGTATTTGGTGGAAAAATGAAATGATACGTTTGGAATTTTTAGCTACAATAAACCATTAGCAATAGGAATGCTAAATACCTCTATTATCGGTATGTTACTATTAATTTCAGATTGTATTATTTTACGGCACCGTATCGTTTCGAATGCAGGACACGTCTCGTATATAACAGCTGTACGAATACTGTTATGTGTCAGCTTGTAACATGTATGTTTATTGGTTATGTCTGCATTTTTGTTTCAGTGGTAATTTGTGGTGTTTTGATTATCGTTCATAGTCGAAGTATTATCGGTTAGATTCTAGCGGTGTGATTATCGATTGTGAAATCTATAATCGTTTATCGTTGAAAATGTGATTACTATAATCTAGATATTAGATAATAACGTAGGTCAGTGATCTGCTAGGGTTTAGATGTATTTCTGACACACCCGTTGGCGAGAACACCATGCATTATTTTTCATAACACATGGGTTGTTAATACACGTATGTGTGTTAACAATTTCAAGACACACGACTGGCTGCTCCTAGGTGATAACCTGGTCATCAGTACCAAGCTACCAATGAAAACCAAAACGGTGGAAATAGATTACACTGTGACGTATAGTTAACCTGACAATCATGTGTATGTGACGCTAAGTTAGCTACAAGTGCAACGGCTGTAAATAACGTTTAGTCGAAAAAGATGTTAGAATTTGCTTAAAACCTGGTTTTTGAGGATATGTATGAAATAGAAGAATACTACATTCGTGTCCGTTAGATACCATTTATCTCACAACTCATTGTTTAAAAATATATCAAACTTGCTTTCGCTCGTTAGATACATTTTAAAACTACTCGTTGTGAGATAAATGGTATCTAACGGCCAGTTTAACCGATTGTATAATAAAAAGTTGATCGGTTAGTGTACATTGATTATAGCCGATTATCGATATCGAAATTCCAATAGTTTTCCGACAAACTTGGTAGTGTTGAAAAGCATTAACGATTAAATCTCATTGACAAAACCGTAACACATGAATGGACATTTGGCAAAATAATGGATGATTCCATGAATCTCTATCCAGTGTCTGGTCTATAGGAGGACAGCCACATGCAATGGGATTCTTTACTGGAACTTCCATTCCTCTTGCATCATCAGAAAGATGACTGCCATTCGCAGACTTGTTTACTAAATCAAAACTAGGGCCGGACAGAATTCAGTCCATTCATTCATTTCAATTTATGTTCGTGCTTATATCCAACTACGGTACAAGTACGCTGTCCTTAACACGTCTCAGCTACACGAGGAACTGAAATATTGGTAGAAAAGAAATCAAATTTTTCAATTATTTTGTTTCTCAAAAGATGAACCAGGCATGCTCACAGCAAGCACGCAAATATAGAACAAGAACAAAATTGTATGTTTAGTCTGTGTGTATTACTTCACGAGACAGACATAGAAAAACTACATCTCGTGCGTGTTTGATGTGATGTAGCATCTATAAGTACCCTAAAGCACGAGGTACATTTAGATTATTACTGGTCGATTATCGGTTGGTGCAATTTGATGATCGATAAAATAAATGTCTTTTCCATTCCCAAAAGTTCCAAATGCTTAAATGGACATTCCTGATTTTGCTGCATTGTAAGATGTTTCCGGCTAATAAAATATTTCTACGATTAAACTTACATATAAATATATTTTCTTCTTTAGAATATCAGTGTCTGTATATTCAATGTATTTATGGTCGTCTTAATATTTGTAAGAAGCTCAAACTTGATTTTGTCTTCAGATATTTTCGTACGTACAAACAAACATATTTTAGGAAATAAAATCACATTTAACTTAGTACAAATATTAGAACGATCAGAAACACGTTTAATATACAGCCACTAATATTTTATGCAGAAAAATATATTTGATATGTAATTACAGTCGTTAAAAATCTCTGTTAGTCGATAAAATCTTAAAAATTGTAGGAAACTCAGGAATGTCCCTTTAACAAATACTAATTATGCGTACAGTTTAGTTAATTGTTCGACTGTGGCGCTATAGTATATGTCCTGTAAATAAATAACACAGCAGATGTTTGAATACAGAACATCATGTCACGTTGGCTTTATAAACAAAGCATGTTGCTAAAATATACAACCAGCTATTGCTTTCAGTGCTAGGAAGATAAGTTTAGTAATGGTTGTGTGTTGATGTATTTTGTCGTTGTTGTTGTTGTTGTTGCTGCTGCTGCTTCTGTTGTTGCTGCTGCTGATGTTGTCGTGTTTTGTTTGTGTGTTTGTTGTTGTTGGCGGTTGGTAGCGTCACTTTCTTGTCGTTTTGTTTTTCACCTGAATTGATCTAGGGGTTTTCTTGGTTTTTTGTTGATGTTGATATATATATATACTTTTTTCTTTCTTTTTTTTTTTTTTTCTTTTTTTTTGGGGGGGGGGGGGGGTTGTTGTAGTTGTTGTTGGGGGGGGGTTGTGGGAGATTTGTGGGGTTTTTGTCGTTCTCTTTTTCTTTTAAATCTTATGTACAGGCATACATTTACATAACTATGAGAAAGAAAACTCAAATTAAAAAGAGAGGATGTGTTCGATATTAAGTTTTTAAAAGAGGAAGAAAATAGAAACAATTATCAAGCGAGCGTTTGATGTGAATTTTGACATTATTAATTATCACTATAATTACTACTACCGCTTTTTCCTTTTAACAGTCCTTCTTTCTAAACTATTATTTATGTTATGTCCCCATTACATCAACCAGCCTATCTAAATATAGTTCTGTTATCTAGCCATTTATAATGTGTTATTAATATTGCTATTTACATGTACATATGCATTAGTATTAAATATCACCATCTACATTATTTGTTTAAGTATTACTATTACTATTATCAGCATACTGCCACAATGTGTATGTACTCCTAGTATTTAACATGTATAATTTAATTCATCTTCTGTGAAGCTTCTGTGAGGCGATGAATCAGGGCACCCCAACCCTGGCATCGTCAAAATGAGCTGGGGACAGTTTAAAAAAAATCATATGGTGTGATTTTTATAAGCATTTAACATTAATTTATATTTGTTACCTTGTTGTTACTAATATTTGTTTTCTTGTTTTTGTTGAGGAAATGCGCTCCCGACCCCCAACCCCACATATTGCCAGTACTAAAACATATGGTAGTTTGGATGTTTGGAAGGTGTGTGTGTGTGTGTGTGTGTGTGTGTGTGTGTGTGTGTGTGTGTGTGTGTGTGTTGGTGTGTTTGCGTGTGGGTGTGTGGGTGGGATGTGTGTGGAAGGGGGCAGGGGTGTATTAAACTAAGCTACTGTATTCCAAGACATTTGTTCGTGTGTTACTGACCTTTTTATTTCGGCTTATGTAGTTATGCAGGGACATGACATTACCAAATACTTAACTGGCTGTATGTGTAATAAAAGTGTCGAATTGCAGATCACACCGGTGTGCATAATATGCTAATACAACCAATGGCGTGTTCATAAGGAACAATTTGACGGGTACCATCATGTTCTATCATATCACATGCATTTAATGTTAGGCGCAAACACCAGTCTAGCAATCGAACACAGATCTTAACCCAATACCACCACCACCGTTAACCCCACCATCTCCACCCACCACAGCATGACTCAGTTACACTATTTTACAGTCTAATCCATATAAAAACAGGTAGAACCTACTACTCTCCGTTTTAACATGACACCGCGGTCAGTGTAGTTTTTCTTTTTTCTTTAATCTTTTTTTTTTTTTTTTTTTTTTTTTTTTTTTTCTTCTGTTTTGTGACTTATGGGTTTCTATAACTGTATTCTCATGATGCTCAGGTAACATCTAAACTATTACCTTCGTTACCTCGTGTGAACTTTAATTGCAAGGCAAAGGCTAAGGGAATAACCGTTTTATTACGTGACTAGTCATACGTTAAGTTAAGTGCTCTTAAACTAGCACTTCAACACAGAGCCTTTCTTAAAGGGACACCATCGCCTTTCGATAATTTATCATATGTTGTTAGAGTATTATCACACCACACCACCGTTCGTTGTGTCATTATTTTGTGTAGCAGCTTGACAGAGCCCGATTTAGAAAATGGGTATTCGTAAAAAATAACTTTATAAACAAACTACTGAAAAGCCTTTGTAAATATTTCGTTTTTTTGTTGTTGTTGTTGTTTTGTTTTTTGTTTGTTTGTTGTTGTTGTTGTTGGGGTGTTTTGTGTTTTTGTGTTGTTGTTTGTTTTGTGTGTTGTTTGTTTGTTTGTTTTTTGTTGTTGTTTTTTTGGGTTTTTTTTTTTTTTTTTGGGGGGGGGGGGGGGTATGCCACTGCCCCGATTCCGTTTACTCCTTTGAATTCCATCTCATGTCTTCCCGATTTCGCGACTCCTCCTATCTTTTAACTTCTGTCGCTGTCCACCTCCACATCCCAGTCCTTATCTTTCCAACCGCGACAGGTGATTGTCTCCTGTGGCTATCCATGCCACACACCTGTCATTCCCCCATTAGCTTTTAGCTGTGGGCTTAGTCTGACCACTTCGGGGAGTGTTCAGTAGTTATTTCTGGCATTGTTAAGAGGCACTTGTAACTACCTACTATGCTCCCCTAATACCGGCGGTCGTTAGTTAGTGCCGTGGGTCAGACCAGCTTTATTAGCGGCAGAGGACGAGGATGCCAGGTGGGTGCAGAGAAGTACACAGAGACTTCACCCGTGGAGGAAGTTGAGACAGATAGACGTGGTGTGGACAGCTCAGAACACTGACAGAAAGGGTCGAAACAGATTGAAATCTTGGGAGAAATTGGAAAATTGTTGTAATTTTTATTAAGATAATGAGAATGGTAGGCAGAGGGTGATAGCTTATCCACTAGACTACAGAGCTCACTCAGTAGTCTGTTTGCCAAACCTTAATGTTTTAGCTGAAATCTGCTGTTCGGTACCCACAATTGTTCTTTGTGGTTTTCGGAAATTTGGAAGGTGCTAACGGAGGATCGGAGGGGTGCAAATTTGGTATCATTGAGCATTTTGAAAGATCAATATGGCTGCCAAAACACACAACTGGCAAAATGTGTTGTGTTTAAATTACCCATTGGTAAGACAACTAGCTGTCGGTAAGTTACTGTGGAATTTCAGACTATTCGTTTAACCACGAGCGACGTTTTATCCATCCAAAACAAATTGCAACACCTTTTTGGAAACTTACTGCACTCAATGTTTTATCTGACTTAATAAGTTTTGAAATTCAGTTAATAGTAAAAATTTATCATTATGAAAGTATTTATTTAAAATGTGTTTTGTATTTTGCAGAAATTGAAGGTTGTGGTCCAAGACAAAAGCACACACGGAGAATTCTTCTCAGGCGATTCATATATTGTCCTAAATGTACGTATACTAAGCTTAGATATATTCTGAAAATGAAAATGGAGGCGTGAGCTATTTGTGTTCCATTACCTACTACCTGCAAAACTATGTTCAATGCATACCCGCACCCTACCCCCATGTGATTGATTATATATATACATATATATATATATATATATATATATATATATATATATATATATATATATATATATATATATATATATATATTATATATATATATATATATTATATATATATAATATATATATATATATATATATATATATGTTACAGTTAATCTGTATAATCAGGTAATATGTATATTACCTGATTTGTTCAGCTAATATGTATATTACCTGTTTCACTCAGGTAATATGTATATTAGCTGAAAAAATCAGGTAATATACATATTACCTGAAATATACTTCACTAATTTATGCAGATTACCTGAAACGTGCAGAATGGTATTGACAAGGTTGTTATTTAACTGAATGAATAACTATAAACAATAATATGCTGGCAATCTTTATTGGCTCAAAACACATACCATTTGCAACACACAACACACACACTACTACAGAACAAACAACAAGATATTTTGATCAATGTAGTCCAAGTTTTCAATTAAAAACAAGTCTATTGATCAATGTAGTCAAAGTTCTCAGTTCAAAACAAGTCTATTGATCAATGTAGTCAAAGTTCTCATCAACAACAGTTCTTGTTTATGCATGGCAGGCTGGAATGGCAGCGGGAATTGCACACTAATCTGGCTTTGAAGCATTTACATCGATTTGTCTGACACCTCTTACTTCTAGCACAGTTGCATCTTGTGATACCTTGTCCACCGCATCTTGACTCCAGTTGCACAGCTTGACGCAGGGAAATGTCCTTTTCTGTACAGGTGAATACAAGGTCGTAGCACACACATCGAATTGGTTTCTTGAGTACTTTCGATCCAATATTCCTCCTTTTACAGCAATTGTGTACAACTCGTTGTCACTGCACTCTGTCACAAGTCCGATGATGTTCCTAGGATCTGCACGTCCTCTGTCAACTGAAGGAATGGGCACTGTCACATTGCTTCCGATTTGCACACTAGAAAACACAATGCGACTTCGTTTGACCATTCTCTCTGCCTGCTGGAACTGGGCATCTCTGGCACTCTCTCTCTCTCTCTCTCTCTCTCTCTCTCTCTCTCTCTCTCTCTCTCTCTCTCTCTCTCTCTCTCTCTCTCTCTCTCTCTCTTCAGCCTAATTTCCTCCTGATGTACAGAGGTGGGTGAGACTAGTACAGGGTCTGCTTCCTCGCTGGATTGCTCGACTGGGTTTGGATGGGATACTGCAGACAGGAGGTCGTCTTCAGTTTGCAACCTTGTAATGACATCTTGGGGGAGGCTGGATGATGTCAATCCTACCTTCGCATCGGCACCAAACAGAGCAGCAAAGGGAAAACGCTTGATTCCAGTGTGATGGCTCGAGTTCTTTTGAAATTGCACAAACTTGAGTCCAGCAGTCCAGTCCCGTGTGTCATTGTCACTCATCCATGCAATCAACATGTATTTTATGTCGCAGTTGGCTCTTTCCACTGAACTCTGACTCTGGGGGTGTCTCGGATTCCCATGAACGATGACGAGGTCAGGCCACATCTGCTTCAACTCAGTGATATCTTGCACTGTGAATTCGGACCCGTTGTCACTTTGTAGTATTGAAGGGGCTCCCAGCAGAAGGTAGATGTCCAGCAACTGATAAGCTACTTCCGATGCACGCTTAGAAGTGAGAGGACGCAGGATGCAGAACTTGGTAAGATGGCCTTGGCACACCATGATCCATTTGTGTTGACCGTGGCACATAGACTGCATGTCGATGAGATCAACTTGCACTCTGGAAATGAAGCCCTTAGACAGGATTGGTTTGAAGACAATTCCCTTGGTAGTTGTCCCTTTCCGTTTTCTCTGGCACTCGATGCACATGGACTTGAACAAGGTAATAGCATACTGGGTGATGTCGGCGTACTTCTTGTTGATCTCATTGATCATCTTGTCTCGTCCTCCATGACCAGTAGCGATGTGGGCGCGCTTGATGATGTCAACAGTCTCCTCGATGGTAGCGAAGTACAGTGGATGTTCCTGGTTTGGCTTCTTTCTGATGAACTTTTGAACGTCCCCACACTGCAGTAGTTCATATTTGTTAAGCAAGTAAAACTGACGCGGTAATTTCTTGGGTGCCTGGGTGGGTTCCAGCAACTCGCCAACAGTCTTAATGTATTCGTCCTTAGGTAGCAAGATACACTTATTCTCTCCATAACTCGTGTACAGCGAACGCCTGAAAGTCTCCTCTAGATCCATTTTGCTAGTGACAGAGAATCCCATTCACCAGGATATTTATACCTACCAATGAAGTGAAGCCAGTCAAAGGAAATCAGCAGCCTAAATCAAGCATTGTTTTTCCAACTAATCCCATCTGAGTCCTAACAGGCTGGCACAACTTTATTGTGCACACTTTATTGTGCTCTACAGACAGGATTAGTTAAAACAACAGTGGTGGATTATACAGATTAACTGTAACATTGTCCATGAAATGATTTAACAATGAACATGTACATCAAAAGACTTGTTTTGAACTGAGAACGTGGGCTGCCTTGATCAAAAGATTTGTTTTGAACTGAGAACTTGGTCTACATTGATCTAAAGATTTGTCAGTACCATTCTGCACGTTTCAGGTAATCTGTATCAATTAGTGAAGTATATTTCAGGTAATATGTATATTACCTTATTTGTTCAGCTAATATACATATTACCTGAGTGAAACAGGTAATATACATATTAGCTGAAAAAATCAGGTAATATACATATTACCTGATTATACAGATTAACTGTAACATATATATATATATATATATATATATATATATATATATATATATATATATATATATATATATATATATATATATATCAAGGGGTTAGTGCCAGAACTCATTATATGGTAAATTATACACAAATTAGTTAATCACCTTGTCAGCATCATGGAAAGGTGTACTATCATTTCACAATGTCTCATTCAAACCAATCATTTATTTATGCTTTTATAGAACAGAACCCAAACCAATTATCTTTTATGTCCATATCCACAAAAGGCAAAAACCATGTGTTTAGCACTACCTTATTCTTTCTCTCTAGAATTGTGTAGTATCACCCATAGCTGACAGACATAACGCGTCAGCTTACAACACTGGATTGTGGTGGGCTGTAAACTGTCTGAGAAGATTGAATCCTAGGTTCCATACCGCATGACAGGCTAATGACATATGCTAGCTCTAAGTGTTTACATCCTGCGAATGTGTTTTATGTAAACTATCTCTGGCTGGGTGTTTTGGCTTGCAAAGAAATAACAACTCTGGCTGAGGTAGCTAGAATGGACTGTTTACGCATCACGATGACCGGTCCGTTTGTGATAATCTGAGATGGACTGCAGACAATGGGGGGGGGGGGGGGGGCTGGAAGTGTTTAGTTCTTAGACATCTGGAGTGTGGTAAAATGTGTGTGTTGTTAACTAGTTGCTGAATAATTGCCGGTTATGTAAATAGTTTAATAAGAAGTGATTGCAGAGTTCAATTAGTTCTACAGAAGAAACACGCAGTTAAGAAAATATTAACTGAACAGAGACAGAGAAACTAGTTAAACAGGAAAGCTGTTTTCCCTTATTTTAGTCTGAATAGTTACTATGTGTGTTAGAGGAAAAAAAATAATATAATTAAATTAATTTGCTGGGGGCAGGACGTAGCCCAGTAGTAAAGTGCTGGCCTGGTGTACGGTCAGTCTAGGATCGATCCCTGTTAGTGTAATCATTGGACTATTTCTCGTTGCTGCCAGTGCTTCACAACTGGTGTTACAGACCATGATATGTAGGCCTACTATCCTATCTGTGGGATGATGCATATATTAAAGATCCCTTGGTGCTAATAAAAAAATAGTTGCCCATAGTTTCCTCTCTAAAATATATTTGTGGTCATTAATCACATGTTTGACACCACATACCTGTAGTTGTGTTGAATGTGTCATTAAATATAAAATTCCTTTCTTTCTTTCTTTTTTAAACATGGCTCCCATATCCAACAACCTTAGTTAAAAATTATGATCTAGCTATGTCTATATTTTGTAGACAATTTGAATATTATATAAAAAATAAATTTAAGTTGCAATTTAAAATGAAAATGCCGGGGAATTGTTTATTGTAAAAAGGATGCCGGAGCAAATATGATAAATGTTGTATGACCATACGCAATAACATATTTTAATTTACTTAGCATAGAGGGAAATTAGTTTATATTATTTCAAAGGCATCATCACAGGATTGTAACTTTTCTAGTCAAGGTATATTTTATAGACATTATATAATATTTGACATATAGTTGGACATGAATTAGTAGATACAGGTCAAGTATTTTTCTTTAAATCGGAGTCCGTTCATGGTAGTTCATATTATAACTAATTGGTTAGAAGAAGCGAACCCCCTTTATATAAATGGCATAAAATAAATATGCATACTAATAATAAATAATGTTCATTGTAGTAATTGAAATGTATGCACATTCATATTTTCTGGGCTAAAATATCTAGATATTACTACATTAACTGGAATAATTGTAGCATTTCAGATGTTCCAATGATGAGATATCCCTGGTCATTATAACAAAGTGGTTACTGCTATAGTGTGTTTAAATAATTTGTGTGTGTGTGTGTGTGTACATATATATCATTCTACGAGCGCATTAGACAAACATTATACTTAATCACGCACCAGGTCAGTGCTGATGACGAATGCATTAAACTGTATTTAGATATGTTTTACACCTGGTCTTATTGTACTTAATTGCATTCACTGGTACATTAAAGATTGTGATATGTACTTTCCTGTCAATGGGGAAATGCATATAAATGATACCTTGTCACTGTTTTGTTGGAGCAGCCACTATGCCGGTAAAAAATTTCCTTTTGCATTTTACAGACCAGTGTCGAAATACCTCACAGAGAGGACATATGATAACTATGGTTTAAACAACTTCCAGATCAGGCTGCCGGGGTCTGGATTGAAAATTAACGTTTCGGAAAGACACTGGCTTAAGATGTGATAATAATCCAGCTCAGATTTCAAGATATCACTTGCCGGATTCGTTTCGAGTTGTGCTGTGTCATAGCCAGCTTTGTTTTGTAGATCCACATAGTCACGATCACGGGTCACACACACCTTCCCACCTGCATTATATTGAATTCTTAGGGGAACAAAAATAGCAGTTAAAACTTGATACACAACTATCCACAAGCACCAAACGCCTAGAGTTTGAGGATTTAAAAAAAAATGGAACATGGAATAGGTGATTTTAACAATTCACTAGCCATATATATATATATATATATATATATATATATATATATATATATATATATATATATGTGTGTATGTGTATATATATATATATATATGTGTGTATGTGTATGTATATGTATATGTACATGTATATGTATATGTATGTATATGTATATCTGGAGACTGCCGTCTTTAAATATTCTGTAATTAGTACCCTTGCTTGAATGAAAAACATTATCTTTCCATGTTTGCAAATACTGGTACTCAAATTACCGTAGTAAACATAATTTTGCGATAACCATACACAGCTAAAACCAGTTTCATTAAAAATAGTTTCAATAACTTTAAACCATGTATATGTATGGTTTCCATTGGCATAAGATGAAAGTAATTGCTTATATAATCTATGAGATGGCTTATTTACATTATTACCGAATCCCATATTACACCAATAACTAATCATTCTAGCTTTCACATAGATGATAAGTGGGAATATTCCAAGCTCACCACACATCATATACAAAGGTGTACTACGTTTTACGCCAAGAATACTTCTCAGGAACCTAGTATGTACACTTTCGATAATAGAACAATTTCCAAAACCCCATATCTCTCAACCGTATAATATAATAGGTAAAATGGTTTGGTCAAAACCTTTAAGTTGGCAATCAATAGGCAAACTGAGGTTACATATTCGGTATTTAAGCAAAAACATGGCTTTTGTGGCTTGTTCCACGATACGTTTCTTTACTTGTGAATATGTGTGGTTCTTTGAAAAGTACAATCCAAGGTATTTATAACAATCAATTACTACTAGCCCAGTGGTAGATCGCTCGCTTGAAGTGTAATGGGTAGCAACCATTGATATGTGATTTGTTCAATATGGGCCGTGGAGTGTTTTGTCATGTTATAGGATGGGGTGGGGTGGGGTGGGGTGGGGTGGGGTGGGGTGGGATGGGATGGGATGGGATGGGATGGGATGGGATGGCATGGGATGGATGGATGGATGGATGGATGGATGGGATGGGATGGGATGGATGGATGGATGGATGGATGGATGGATGTTTAACGACACCCCAGCACTACTGGTTGCCACTGGAATAACGCATACAAAATACCACTGTGTGTGTCGTTGTAGTGTGTTCCCCTCTCACTACCTAGATTATGTGACGTAATAAAGACGTGCTGTACACAAAACTGCCGTACATTGAAATAAGTTGAGATATCCAAACATCCATTTCCTTCCTAAGCAGAATGAATATACCTGGAGTGATTTTTATTTAACTGGCAGGTTACTGTTAATTACGTCGACTAAACTATAATTCATATTACTACTAACTAGTACAGTTAAAAGAATTCATAGTTCAATGTTTACGTCCTTACAAAGCTAAATATTTCGTAATGATGTACGTTTCTGTGTAAAGTAGTTCAAGTTAAAGTTTGTTTTGTTTAACGATACAACGAGAGCATATTGATTAATTAATCATCGACTATTGGATGTCTAACATTTGATCATTCTGACATATAGAGAGGAAACCTGCCACAGTTTTCCATTATTAGCAAGGGATCTTTTAAATACACCATCCCACATATAGCATAGCACATACCACGCCCTTTGGTATACCACTCGTGGCTGGAACGAGAAATAGCCCAATGGGCCCACCGACGAGGATCGATCCTAGAGCGACGGCACATCCAGCGAAATATTTACTACTGGGATACGTCTCGCTCCTGTGTGATATAGATGCAAAACACATGTAAATTCTCGATAGGTATACCTGCTAGTTGCTAAATTCGATGTTTTGTGATCTTGGCCCCAGGGCCGTAGCTAGCAACCCTACAGATCGATACCCACAACCACACTCATATCTAAAGGCTAACACAATGATCGTCAATGGCTGCGGAAGTCGCCGCCATTATTTAATTATTTCGTCCCTGTGATATAATGTACAGGAAACGATTCCGGGCCTTGTAACAGGTGGACCCAGTGTAGAATTCGTTTAATAAGTACACACTAAATCAGTTATACAGTCACGCCTGTGTTGTTGGCGCTAATGTTCAATAAATATAAAAATGCAAAATGAGAACTGAAGCTGAATATCCATTTACTGAAAACAGAATCAGTAGTCTTTTGTTGTATTTTCATGTTTGCTTTTTTTTTCATGTATCGTTTCACTGCATTTCTGTCTTTTGTCCTTGGATTGGGTGATACGCTGTAATGTATGCTAAAGCTAGATTTACACTTCACCGCCGGGCAGCGGGACATAGCCCAGTGGAAAAGGGTTCGCTCGATGCGCGGTCGATCTAGGATCGATCCCCGTCGGTGGGCCCATTGGGAGCCATTTCTCGTTCCAGCCAGTGCACCACGACTGGCATATCAAAGGCCGTGGTATGTACTACCCTGTCTGTGGGATAATGCATATAAAAGATCCCTTGCTGTTAATCGAAAAGAGTAGGCCATGAAGTGACGACAGCGGGTTTCTTCTCTCAATATCTGTGTGGTCCTTAACCATATGTTCGACGCCATATAACCGTAAATAAAATGGGTTGAATGCGTCGTTAAATAAAACATTTCCTTCCTTCCGTTTCACTGCATATTTCTGTCTTTTGTCCGTGGATTAGGCGATACGCTGTAATGTATACTAAAGGTAGATTTACACTTCACCGCCGGCTCTTGTTGGCGAGTTGTTGATTCTCCCAGTCCTTCTTCTTTTTTTAATATTATTAAATACTCCGATCCTCTCTTCTTTCTCTTATTTATTTTTGAACTGTCCTTCCAAAATGCTCCAAATTATATAAATATTCGACCGAGCAGTCAATTCTTTTTATTTTTGGCTTGTAACTTTTTTCTTTCTAATTTTAATCCTACTAATTTCTTTTACTAATTGCTATTTTCAAAATTCTGTCCATTTTCACCCCCCCCCCCCCCCCCCCCCCCCATCCCAAATCAGGCCTGTTATCTATCTAATTTCATTTTGACTGCCCAATCTAATCTAGCGACCAAATTTAATGAGTAGAATTTTCTTTATTAATTATATTAATTAGAGATGCGCATCAAAATTTTAAAGGCCCACTATTTAATTTTTGGAAGTAAATTTCAAAATTGTCCCCTTAATTTTGTTCTGTCCCGGAGCAAATCACTGGCTATCCAGAGACAGGCCCCGGGACGGACATGCTCGAAACTCTAGTGGTATATGAGCATGTTAAAATTATTTGCACTCGCACTCTCCCAGTCCTGCTTCTGTTCAAACCTAATCCTCAATTTCCAGTCAATTCAGTATGATGTTAACAAGTTCATATTAAATTTTAGTGCGCGTTCGTTTAACATTTTTTAGTTTACCAAAACAAGATTTTAAAAATTCAGTTGCGCATGAGATGGTAATCAAAGTATGAACTGACCTTTAGTCTGCCCTTCTTTGTGAAAATTTGTGAATAAAAACAAATTACCCCATTAATTGGGTGGCGTTTTACTAGTTAATTTAATCAAAAACAACAAATGAATGAATAAATGAATGAAAGAATGAATGAATGAATGAGTGAGTGAATAAAGATTTTATTTAATTTATAATGTAATTCTAAAAATTATTATTACTATTACTTTACTTGTTTTTAAATGCATTATTTAAACGCATATGGAATATTTCAGACGAAAAAGGCACCAAGATCCAGTAAGTTAGAATGGGATGTTCATTTCTGGCTTGGATCAAGTACATCCCAGGTAAGCTATGTCTTGCATATCTATAGTAAGCATTATTAACTGTGTATAATATTCTAGAAATAATATTTGTGAATACAGCCATACATTTTTCATTTTGACATGATATAATTTTGATATGGCATTTTGATTTCCTATTTAGCAAGAATAGTTCAATAGCTGAACGTTATAATATATGTTAGTAGTACATCTGAGCGACAAATTGTATATATATAAGGAGTTTAGTGAATATGTATATAATGACAATTATTAATATAGTAGTCATATATTATGATTATTATTTTCACCATTACCATCATCATCATTATTATTCCCTGCATCGCCATAATATAATAATAATAATTATTATTATTATTATTATCATCATCATCATCATCATCATCATCATTATCATCAGCTTCATCATCAGCTTCTTCATCATCATCATCATCATTGTTGTTATTATTATTATTATTATTATTATTGTTATTATCACCATCATCATCGTCGTCATCGTTATCGTTGTTATCGTTATTGTTTAGGACGAGAAGGGTGTTGCGGCGTACAAGACAGTTGAACTAGACGATTATTTAGGAGGAGCACCAGTCCAACATAGAGAGGTACGTGTTGTGTGTGATTGTGACTTATATCTATACAACGAATAATAAACGAGATATCAGTGTTTATATTAAAAACAAATTACACACCCGTGTAAGAACTGACCCGATGTAATACACGCAGCGAGAACACCATGTATATCAATATCGTCTGCAACATATGTTGGAGATAACTTCCGAGTCTTGTAATTGGTTGCTCCACGGCGATGACCTGGTCACCGGAGCCATACCATCCAATAAGGACGTTCGAAATAGATTGTTCTGTGACGTGTAAGGTAAACTGAAACTGATTACTGTGTGACGCAAAAGTTAACTGCCGTGCGAGTGCCGTTAATACGTTTAAGTAGAAAAAGGCGTTTAAATTTTATTTTAAAATTGGTTTTGGGGGTTACGTAGGAAACAGAATGAATACTATATTCGTGTCCATGAGATGTCATTTATCTTACAACTCGTTGTTTAAAAAGGTATCCAACTCTGTTTCGCTCGTTATGTACGTCTTTAAAACACCTCGTTGCAAGATAAATGGTATCCAACCCCCACTTATGTAGTATTCACTATACGCCCGAGTGAAATAGTTTTCATTTATTTCGAGCTTTAGGCGAGTGACAAATTAAAATTATTTCACGATGTATATAAATTTGATAATAATTGGAACCGAGTTTGTTATTCTATTTATTACCTCAGCTTTTTTTTTCTCTCTCTCTCTGAAAGGCTTATATATATATATATATATATATATATATATATATATATATATACTTGTGGTGTTAACTTCTCTATCAAAACCTCGAACTTTGACCCAGCAGGAAGTTATTTGGTTTAGTACTACCTACATAGTTCTGAACAATGTAAATCGCGTTACACACTGTTCTGGGTACTGCAATAAATGTGTAACGTATTCACGTTTACAGATAGTTTTCGAAAACCAGTTGTATTTATTCTGTTGCAGCAATCTATAATGCTTTGTATTGAAGTAGCATTTGATTATAAAATTTAACAATGGAAATACAGAGCCGTGAATGCAAACTATAAATTATGTGACGTCATTTTGTGTGCTTGTCAAATTATGATGCTTCATATTCTATACCGACAACGTCTTTGGTTTGTAGGCGCTAACTAGTCCGGTAATATTGCGGATATGAGAAATTAAGATTTTTTATTTCCTCGGTTATGAGTTACCGCTGTGGTAGCAAATGTTATTACACAATGCTGTGTAGAGTAAATATCTTATTACACAGGTTCTATATAAACATGCCACGTGTAACTACAACATTAAGTGTGTGTGTGTGTGTGTGGGGGGGGGGGGGGGGGGGGGTCTTATTTAGTGTTGTTTGTTTTGTTTTCGTGGGTTTTTTGTTTGTTTGTTTGTTTGCTTGTTTGTTTGGTGAGTTTTCTTGGGGGGGGTGTATGGGTTTGTTTGTTTGTGTTTGGGGGGTGTTGGTTTTTGTTGTTATTGTTGTTTTGTTGACGGGGTGTTTGAGTGTAGCTATGAAACATATATAATAGTTACATATCCTTGAATATTTGCAAGTCATTGAAAACAAAACATATTCCAAAATTAATAAGCGTGTTCGTGTCCGAGTAGACACATACTAAAACAGCGTTTGAAACCTATGAGATATATAATTATTAAAAATATTCATTAAAAATACACAGTCTCGTGTACCACCACCACCACCCCCACCCACCCCACCACAACTTCCACAATACCAATCCCGCCATCCCCGCCCCCTCCCACCCGCTCCCCCCACCCCAGTATCAAAACGTAAGTTTACAACACTTATGTATGCTATAACAGCCAAATAACATGCATTTTTTAAAGCTTTTATTTTCATTGTAGGTACAAGAACATGAATCAAAACTATTTCAGTCATATTTCAAGTGTATCAAGTAAGTGTACGCTAGCTATAATAAAATAATGTACATTTCCAGAACAGTTCTCTTTTATTTTATAAACTTTACTGTTTTGCAATTGAATACTACATGCCTCCACACTGTGTAGTAACTGTAATGTATATACTGAACAATAAAAGAGACGCAAATATTTTAATATTTTATATTTGTTCATGGTACAATTAATTTGGTAAACCGACTGTCGAAATGGGATTAAAATGTTCACGGAATGTTGATCAATGTAATAGACATAAAAGCTAATAAGATCCAAATTTAATCATTCTAAATATATTTTTTTAAACTAAACATATGCGATTCTTTTGATATTCAGTATAGTTTTGGCCCTGAATGTATTCATACACTAGGTGCTTATACGTTTTTACTGGCGATATATATACCTGGATGTGTGCTTAAATTGTAAAGGCGTATTATGTGTTGACTGAGCTATGCCTGAAGTATAAATTACAACAAAATCTTTAGACAAATCAATCACATACATAGTATATAGAAGTAAACAGTTAACCCATATCAAGCAATATAGCTTCAGTGTATACTAGTATATACTTTGGGAAAGAAATAAGGGAACACTAGGAATTGCAGACTAATTAGCGTTAAAATATCTGTATATTTTTAACGACACCACTGGAGCATATTGATTAATTAATCATCGGCTTTTGGATGTCAAACACTTGTTATTTCTGACTCGTAGTCATCAGAGGAAACCCGCTACATTTGTCTTAATGAAGCAACAGGGATGTGTAACTTTCTTTTCAACTTATTTTCGAGTTTATGTCCAATTAAGGTTCAAGCACGCTATTCTGGGCAGACACCTCAGCCATGACATTGGGTTAGTTGTTAGTGGTTAGGTAGAGAGAAGAGGGTGTAGTGGCCTTACACCTACCCATTGAGTCGTTAAAACTCGCAATGGGTGGGAGCCGGAACCGAGTTGCGAACCCTGTACCTACCAGCTTTATGTCCGATGGCTTAACCATGACGCCACCGAAGCCGGTTCAGCTGATCAACAACACATGCGGCAACATCGGTCAGTGTTATAATACTCTTGCCACAATATCTGCCAATGTCAACAAGAGTAACTTCCCCTTGATTAAAGTGCAACAAACAAAATGATATAATCTTTGAACAGTCTGCATAGTTTTAATTACCAAATAAATTGTTGTTATTGCTACTGCTGCTGCTGCTGCTGCTGCTGCTGCTGCTGATGATGATGATGATGTTTTTGTACCTGTTGTTGTCAATGTTGTTGTTATCTAAATATTATATTTAATAATAATTGTTTTCTGTGATCAGATATTTAGAAGGCGGGGTAGACTCGGGCTTTAAGAAGGTGGAGAGAGACAAATACGAAACTCGACTCCTTCATGTGAAGGGCAAACGAAACATACGAGTTAAACAGGTAACAACACTCACGTGTACAAATTACTGAAGGAATATAGTAGATATTAATTTGATATATAAATAAGTTCATGATATGTATCTCAAGTACGTTTCCTGTAAATTTGGAAAGTTGAATACACAAACGACGATTAGTACAGGGCCCGTGCTTATAAAACATAAATTCTAGACTTTAGACGTAATGCTATTTGAATAGCGTTGCTATGACGTTAAGGTCTGGACTTTATTAAAGTCTAGACTTTAAGATTTATAAGCACGGGGCCAGATTTGAGATCCATGCCCTGCCATCATACTTACGTTTGTCCATATGTATGCTCTTTATGTATGCCGTTATGTTTGTCTGTCCATCAGACCAACTGCATAAAAACTGCCAAAAGACTAGGATCACCGGAAGGGTAAAACACACACATTGTCAGCACATATACCATGCTACTGGTATCATGACAAAGACAAGGGCAACCAGCCATACATAATTTGACATCTTTGTGCATTTGTTTTCAAAGCGACCGGCCTCGGTGGCGTCGTGGTTAGGCCATCGGTCAACAGGCTGGTAGGTACTGGGTTCGGATCCCAGTCGAGGCATGGGATTTTTAATCCAGACACCGACTCCAAACCCTGAGTGAGTGCTCCGCAAGGCTCAATGGGTAGGTGTAAACCATTTGCACCGACCAGTGATACATCACTGGTTCAACAAAGGCCATGGTTTGTGCTATCCTGCCTGTGGGAAGCGCAAATAAAAAATCCCTTGCTGCTAATCGGAAAGAGTAGCCCATGAAGTGGCGACAGCGGGTTTCCTCTCAAAATCTGTGTGGTCCTTAACCATATGTCTGACGCCATATATCCGTAAATAAAAAGTGTTGAGTCCGTCGTTAAATAAAACATTTCTGTCTTTGTTTTCAAAGCATGGTATATTATTGTTCATTAAATTAATAAACAAATCTTTCTTAATGTTTATTCCTTGTTGAATATCTTTAGATGTGACAGCACATTATGTGTATACCTATTATATCACCTGCCAGGTAAAGTGTCACTACACCTCGCTGAATCAAGGGGATGTGTTTGTGTTGGACGCTGGTCTCCAGATCTTCGTGTGGTGCGGTCCGGCAAGCAGCAAGTGGGAACAGGTTAAGGTAAAACGTAACCTACAAAACTCATTATTGCAATCAAAATCATTCAATGATTTTCACAATCAGTGCAAATGTGTATTTTATTTTATTCGGTGACTAAACATGTACGTCGATAACGGAACCACGTAACGTATATAATGTGATTATATAATTCAGTTTAAACTGAAATAATTAAATTTTCTTTGCGTCTATAAATTTAAGCCACGCCTATTACCCCCCCCCCCCCCCCCCCCCCCCCCCCCCCCCCAAATTGACTCGCACTACTTTTGTGCAACAAGCCGGATTATTCTGGCAATCATATTTAGATATTTTGAAGAAAACACACGTGAAAGCTACAAAAAATGTATACGATAAATTAATGGAAAATGCTATAGCAGAGTAGATCCGTAGATATATAGGCACTGATTTAAAATTTAAAAAAACTCTTCGCTAATCATGACATGAGACTCGGTCGGTGGCCAAAGAAATCAGAAAACTTCACTTCTGTAACTTACTTGCAAGCGATGTTCTACAGCTGTTGGCGAAAATTCAACGGTTCCACCAACAGCATAAATGTTAGACACGTTCACTTCGTTCACTTTCATAAAATATAAACTAAACACGAATAGGACAGTTCCTTCCAATATAACTAAACGATCCGTAAACATGCACAGCAGCTAGAGGAAATGACGTCATTTACAAAAAAAAATCACCTGATTCAAATGATAGTGAAGGAGCGTTCGCATTCTTACGCGACATAAGTATCAATGAAGTTTACACAAACAATACTGCAGGCGTATTTAAAGCTAAACAAAGTAAATTCAGTTATGTATTGTTAAAGTATGCATATAAATTTAATTATAAAATTTGACCGCAATTATTTTTTGGTTCATGCAAGTATGAACCGAAAAAACGATGTGCACACTTTTGTATGACCCTCTACGCGGGCTCATACAATGTGCACATCGTTTGTCGGTTCATACTTGCATGAACCAAAAAATAATTGCGGTCAATTCTTAAAGGGACACGCCCTAGTTGTTAACCATTACGCCGTTGTTTTTCGCTATTAAACCCATTTTTTCACAAATAAAATTGCACTTTACTTACCGTTTATTATTTAGAATATACATTTCCATTCACCTGAAGTGTTTCTTGGTAATCCTGGTAATCCTGGTGTTTGTAATACCACAATATGCATTTTTCGTATTTCTTAAAAAGCCACGTGCCTCTGAGAAAAAAAACCGTTCAGCAGACAAGGTCTAATCTATTTTTAGAGGGGATATTCCCATTTCAATGTCACAGACGTTGGTATACCACGTGACCGTTATCATTTTGGTTCGGTTTGTTTTCTCGTGCACGGTTCGCGCAATCAACATCCGATTTGTTGTCGTTTACTTGTTGTTCATTTGTGAGGTTTTTCTTCACAGTTCGTGAACATTTTCATTAACAATAAAGTTTAGATAAGTAAGTATCTCAATACAAAACGTTACAAACCCTTAAAACTAATACGTCTTACGATATCTGGAGATGACAGAACAGTTGGAACATGTCCAGGAGAGGTGAAAGGAACGCACCCCAAGTCTGTGGGCACTCTGTGAAATTTGTCGTGACGTAGGCATTTTTGTGCTTCGAGCGACATCTGCCGGTGACATCAGAATACTAACTTTCAAAATTATTTCAAGCAATTGGGACATGGGGATTCCCATGGTATTTATCGATATAAAACCTGCTTTTTCACTCCATTTTATAAAAGAGTGATCTAAGTGTGTTACAGGTTTGTAGATTAACCAAAATTATAATTTATTTTCGCTGGATGGAACTAGGGCGTGCGGCTTTAAATAATCTAATACATGTATAATGATTTTGATGGTGATGGTAGTGATATTGATAATGCTAATGATGATAATGATGGTGATTATGATGATGATGGTAATGGTAGTGGTAGTGGCGATGATGATGATAATAATGGTAATGGTAATGATAAAGGTACTGATGATAAAATAATGGTACTGATGATGATAAAAGACGATGATAATGGTAATGATGATGATAATAGTATGATGATGATGATGATGATGATGATGGTGGGGATGGTTATGACGGTGATGATGATAACGATTATGACGATGATAATTATGATGGTGGTGTTCACGATGCTGATAATGATAATCCCCTTGTTGTGTAGGGTGGTGAGGTGGCGAGAAGCATCAATGATGAAGAACGAGGAGGTCGGGCTACTGTGACGACAATCGGTGAGTAGCATTTAGTGTATGAAAAAATGTCTAAATATACTTACCTTGATATTTGCATTCCCACAGCTTTTTACACTGTGTTTACAGAATTATACATTTTTGATTTTTAATGGAAATAATCATGTTGATGTACCTACGTTTGTTTGACATCCAACAGCCAATCTATATTTTTGTGCTGGGATGTTGTTAAACACATTCATTCATTCATTGTGTGTGTGGCGAAGAAACTGAACATACTTGAACATGCAAATAGGATATAACGTTTTATAATATCTGTCTGTCTGTCTGTCTGTCTCTCTCTCTCTCTCTCTCTCTCTCTCTCTCTCTCTCTCTCTCTCTCTCTCTCTCTCTCTCTCTCTCTCTCTCTCTCTCTCTCTCTCTCTCTCTCTCTCTCTCTCTCTCTCTCTCTCTCTCTGCTGTTTTTTTTTATTTTTATATCAGTTGAACACTTTGTACAAGTTATATTACTCAGGTTCATTACATATTGTTAACTCATTAACCAATGGGTTAATCGTCGTTGGTTACATAAATATTGTAATCACTGTCATACAGAAAAGAAAGAAATGTATGTCCTCAGATGCAAACATTCATTATTATTTTTGCTCTGGTCTGTTCAGATACCAAGTGGGATTCGGACAGAAAGTTTTTCCAGGCTCTGGGTTCAGAGGGGCAGATTGCCGCAGCAGACGTTGGTGGTGACGACAGAGAGTTTGAAAGAATCTCACAGGAGCAGGTCAAACTGTTCAGGTCAGTAACGGCGATGACGAGTCCTAGTGGAGATTTAAAGGTTGCATTGTACCATATCAGAGAGTTCCGTGTCATATGTTTACGGCGTAAAAGCAGTTTCAGCTGTGATTAGTAGTAATTTGTGATATTGATTGTTTGTGCAAATACTATTATCTATTGTCAATAAATAAATATGCTTTCATTTAGTATATGGTTCTTATGCAGTATACTCTAGGGGTACCCACACACTCTAAAATGGATTACGATTTTCAATAAAAGCAAATTAGGGTTGCTAATAAAAATATTCATTAAATTTCTTGAACGTGATGTGCAATTTTCGTTCTGGTGGATTAAATGTACCGTATGTGAGATGTCACTCGTTTACTGATGCTGATACGCTGCTTATATCAGTTTTATTTTGAAAAATAACTTTATCGACACTGGCAACCGATTTGATCCAAGAGAACCTATAGCTATATAGGTCTCGTCTCCTCATCCTATATCAACGTACATGTATATCGTTAACTGTCTTTATACAACATATCCCCCCCCCCCCCCCCCCGTGCTTTGTAACACGTTGACCGTGTTTATGGTCAATACATTTTTATGTAACGTAGATTCACGACTGCAGTCACAGGGTACTGAAGAATGGTGCGTCTGTGTTTTGTAATATTTAACGTCCTATGTATAAATATATTGATATGTCAGTATATAATTAGACTTGTAAAAAATATATCAATGGAAAACAAATTTTAGATTTTTGAAAACAAAAGATTTATCTTTATATAACTAAAATATTTATTCGACTGTAAGATAGTGATATCAGCACACACACACACACACACACACACACACACACACACACACACACACACACACACACACACACACACACACACACACACACAATCCTAACACTACCATATTTGTTTCTGGGTTTTATAAACTATTTTATAAAATATTTATTTGAAATGAATTCTTTTTCAAAATATTGTATTTTGTTTATACTATAATTTAATTCAAAAATATCATTTGATTCGCAATATAACTGTATTCACAATATACCTTTAAATTCTATTTCAGGGTATCAGACGACTCCGGTGTATTAGAAGTTAACGAAGTTTCTGGGAAACCCTTAAACCGTGAACATTTGGAATCCGAGGTGAGTATGCAATTAAACGTTAAGTATTTAATGTCTATCGTTTATTTCCAACAACTCGACGTTGTGTAACGACAATCTGGTACCTTTTTCAGCAATAGCTATTGTAATTTGTCAAACATGGGAGAAAGCGAGATACGGGAGGGAGAGAGGAACGAACAGACAAACACAGACGGTGTGACGGTACATGCTCTTAATTTCTTTTCGCCTGTGGCGATATTAATTGTTTTAGAGGACCGTGTGCAGTTCCAAATGCACTTAGCCCAGATGGGCAACTTGTTACGTAATACCTTCGCGCGACCGTGCATTCCAATATGCACTTAGTCCAGCTGTGGAGGCCATGTGGCCAGTAGTTACGTAATACCTCCGCGAGTGCGGTTTTTACAACCGTGATTTTGGCAACTGGCGACAGAATGTCTGGTCATCTAAGGAAAGATACCGACTCTGGGAGAGGTGGAAATATCAGATGATACGTGAGGGACCGCCTTGTACCCCCAGGCGATATTCGCGGTCTCTGAGAGTTTTGAATAAATAGCTAGGATTTTAGAGATATCAGGGAGAAACATAGGAAGGTTTCCAGGGGGAACGTTAGTCCGTCTGGACTGGTAATTATATATTTTCTGCTCTGTGTATAACCTTGATGTGATTGATGTGACTTTAAATATTTTAATACTGTATTATACCAATATTATTTAGACGGTGCTGCCGGTCATCTGATGCAGTAATCTGTAGGCTCACTGTCCTAAATAATTATAAAAAGCTTAGCCAGCCATCCTAGAGGACCTAGGTAAACTGTAGGTTATTGTCTTTATTGTGATAGGTACCAGTATTAATTCTGTGTTACAAGGTTACTGAATGAGTAGTAAGGGTTAATTAAAAATTAACCAGTTAGGAATAGAGTTGTAATTCCTTTATTAATTAAGTTCCCCTGGCAGCGTTTCTCAATTATCACACGTTATTGAACGAGTAGTAAGTGTTAATTAAAAATTAACCAGTTAGGAATAGAGTTGTAATTCCTTTATTAATTAAGTTCTCCTGGAAGCGTTCCTCAATTATCACACGTGTTGGTGTTGTGTCACGGTGAAGTGATTAGCATATTGTGTAAACTAGACACCTAGAGATTAACTAATTAAGTGATCAGTTCTGGGTTGTTATTATTTGTTGTTAATTAACTACTGCGGCAGTACATTTGTCAGCGTAGATTAATACAGATTCCAAAGTGTATTGTGTTTTTGTTGTGTTTTCTAGTGAACTAAACGTGCTATAATAATATATACTTTATATAGGATCTTATCTCTGATCATACCTAGACGAGCCAGCGGGTATAACCGCCCGTTACAGAGAGATCTAATAGATATACAGTTAGGAGAGATATTTTGATAATCGTCTTTCATTCAGTTACGGCTATTATAGGATTCCCGTGACAGACGGAGAGAACTATTTAAAATCACTTTCTTCTAAACGTGCTATCAGTTTACTAAATATCTCCACATTCCACTGATGTATTATAATTATTCATGATTATCCGTGCTATGGATAAGTTATTCGAGACATCAACTAGTATAGCAAAGGCCATGGTATGTGTTGTGTTGTTCTGTCTGTGGGAAAGTGCATATAAAAGATCCCTTGCTACTAACGAAAACAATATAGTGGGGTTCCTCTAAGACTGTAAAGTTAGACATATTACCAAATGTTTGACATCCAAAAGCCGATGAATAAATCAGAGTGCTCTAGTGGAGTTGTTAATCAAAACAAACTTTAGCATCGTACATAAGAGTGCAGACTTAAAGCACAACCACAACTGCACTCTTTTCACCAGTCTTCGGTTTCACGTCTGATGGAGTCATTGACTTATACTTACTCGGAGCATGTGGGTTACGAAGTCCACGGAGCGCGAAAACGCACGAGCTTATAGTGCATTAGGTCACCTCGATCCCGATACCCGATTCAAGGTCACTGGTATTACGAGTTAGCAGTTTGTAGAAGAATTCCACTCGTTAGGTGAATTCAGTTTTATAGTTATTATTGAATGCTCGGTGAGTTCCTAGATATAATTTTTTTTTTACAAAATTTAATATTAAAGTTTTAGTAATCTTTGGGTACAAAGTAAAGAAATAAATTAGAATCACAACACACACACACACACTCATACACTCGCACGCGCACGTTCGCCTGCGCTTACCCACACACACGAGCGCGCGCGCGCGCGCGCACACACACACACACATCACTGGCGTAGCCAGAGTTGGTCGTGGGGCCATGCCTCCCCCCTCCACATAGTCTTTCCCTTGCATCTCATATATAGGTCTGTCTTACTAGTGCGAGTGGAGGTTGTTTGGGTTCCACCATACAAAATTCTGGAAATGCCAGTGACACAGACGCGCAGACAGACAAGCAGACAGAAACATGCACACACATACGCAAAGGGCCATACGTAGTCCAGTACATGTAGTAAAATACTCGCTTGATGCGCGGCCGGTCTAGAATCGAACCCCGTCGGTGGGCCCATAAGGCTATTTCTCGCTCTAGCCAGTGCACCACGACTGGTATATCAAAGACATTGGTACGTGCTATCCTGTCTGTTGGATGGTTACAGTGGTTTGTGGGATGGTGCATACAAAAGATCCCTTGCTACTAATGGGAAAACAAAATGTTGCGGGTTTCCTCTCTAAGACTACATGTCAAAAATTACCAAATGTTTGACATCCAATAGCTGATGATTAATAATCAATGTGCTCTAGTGGTGTCGTTAAACAAAACGAACGTTAACACATACGCAGACAAACAACATAAACACACACACACACACACAACACACACACAACACACACACACAAAACACACACACACACACACACACACACACAGACACACACAGACACACACACACAGACACACACACAGACACACACACACACACAGACACACACACACACACAGACACACACACACACAACACACACACACACACACACAGACACACAACACACACACACACACAAACACACACACACACACGAGGCTCTTGCGTCAAGGGATCGAACCACCTCAGTCGACCCATTCAGTCAGCGGATTGTTTGCCCGTAGCATCCAATGCACCACGACTGGTTTATCAAATGTATATAAAAGATCCCTTGATACTAATGTAAAAATGTTCTGGATTTCCTCTAAGAGTATGAGTCCAAAAATAATTATCAAATGTTTCACATCCAATAACCGATGATTAATAAATGAATATGCTCTAGTGATGTCGTTAAACAGCACACATTTTAACTTTAACCCTTCGAATTTCATTTTATTTCAACTTATGTTCGTGCTTATATCCAATAAGGTTCAAGCACGCTGTCCTGGGCACACACATCAGCTGTCTGGGCTGAGAGAGAAGAGGGTGTAGTGGCCTTACACCTACCCATTGAGTCCTTAAGACCTCGCTCTGGGTTGGAACTGGTACCAGGCTGCGAACCATGTACCTACCAGCGTGTAGCCCGATGGCTTAATTACTGCGCCACCGAGGCCAGTATAACCCTTCCTAGCCATACCTTTGCTTCGAATAGTTACGCAACATATTGAAACGAGGTTCAGAGCAGCATTCTGTTAACCGCACACCGTTTAGCTTAATTATCTGAGAAGAAGAGTGAGCTCGAGGAATATCTGGTGTTGTGCCAAAATGTGGGTTAACTTGTCATCTCCGTCTGGTAAATAAACGATCATCTGGCGCAGCTGTAATAAACCCCGTGCTTAATGAGGCAGTTAGCTAGATCGCAATACGTGGTACACCGCGTACACTTAGACAGCATGATAGTCGGTGAGTTCCACAATCATTTCCTTATGGCACAAACACAACCATTGGCCGTGTTGTTGTTGTTGTTGTCGTCGTAGAAGCTTAATACGGTTCGGTTTATGAAATGGTTTCATTAAAATATAATTTAAAAAATACCGAATTTATGCCTTTTCAAATATCTTTGATGGTTACAAGTAGGTTGGCCATTGCAGTAAATAAATAACGCATTGTTTTAAGATTACTTGTCATTTTTAGTATCAAATTAATGATAACAACTGTGCATGTGTTATGTGCTATTTATATAATTGCAGACTGAGATGGTGCTCTGCTCTGGCATAAGAGTGGATAACTCAAATCTTTCGTGGTTAACCTATATTGACTGACCCTTAATTTACAATAAGCATAAAATCAAATCTACTATCATCAAATTCTACTCCAAATATCTTAATCATGGACTCTAAATCAAAAGATGAACGGTTTTCTGCAGAGATGCGATGTTAGCTAGTATAAAATATAAACTAAATTTAAGGCACCACAACACAATTCTGATATGCCTTTGGAAATCTGTCTTTGATGATTACAGTTCGGTTGGCCTCTGTAATATTTAAACAGCCCATTGGTTTGAAGTTGTTTGATATATTTAGTACTAACTGATAAGAAATTTGCAAGTGGTATACTGTCACTTGTATGACAGCACCATGAGGCGGAGATCCGGCATGAGGGTTGTTTTTATACGGTACTTGTCGAGGGAAATCATTTCCTAAAACCAATAATCATATACACTCTATTTGGTGTTGTATTTTTCACATAATATATTCTCACATAGATATTGTGTTGGACTGCATGGAGTAATTAATGGTGGCGTGGAACCTTAAAAGTTTGGACTAACCCTTGTGCATGTCTTTAACTTTCCTGTAGGACTGCTTCATCCTCGATTCCGGACCGAGTGGTATTTACGTCTGGGTCGGCAAGAAATGCACAAAGAACGAGAAAAAATCAGCCTGGCAAAATGCAATCGTAAGTTGACGTACACTAATAAATAATGTTTTGTGATATGCCTTCCCGTCCGGGCGAGACGTAGCCCAGTGGTAAAGCGCTCGCTAACTGCGCGGTTGGTTTGGGATCGATCCCCGTCAGTGGGTCCATTGGGCTATGTCTCGCTCAAGCCAGTGCACCACGACTGGTACATCAAAGGCCGTGGTATGTGCTCTCCTGTCTATGGGATGATGCATACAAAAGATTCCTTGCTGCCAATCGAAAAGAGTAGCCCATGAAGTGGCGACAGCGGGGTTTCTCCCTTAATACCTGAAAACTCGGCTTATTTCCCTGTTACAAACTCAAAATGCCCTGTTTGTGACACCACCACCCCACCCCCCTCCTTCCACACACACACCTCCCCGCCCTGACACTATCCTGGATCCGCCCCTGCTGTTGTATAAGTATACTGAGAGAAACAAATACGGGAACACTTGACCTGGTGCTTATAAAACATTTTAGAGTCTAGACTCGAGACTCTAATAGAGTCTGAGACAGTAATATCATGACAACGCCATACAAATTTTATGCCTGTGACGTCATTAGAGATCGAGTCTGGACTCTAAAAAGTTTTATAAGCACGGGCCCTGGTGTCGTAAGCACTGCCTGTATATAATACAAAGATGTACTGTGGGACTGAATGCCAATAATGTAGCACTGAGAGTGAGTAACACAGTTAACTTCCTAACATCGCGATGGGGCGGGACGTAGCCCAGTGGTAAAGCGATCCCTTGATGCGCGGTCGGTTTGGGATCGATCCCCGTCGGTGGCCCCATTTGTGCTATTTCTCGTTCCAGCCAGTGCACCACGACTGGTATATCAAAGGCCGTGGTATGTGCTATCCTGTCTGTGGGATGGTGTATATAAAAGATCCCTTGCTACTAATGGGAAAATGTAGCGGGTTTTCTCTCTATGACTAAATGTCATCCAAAAGCCGATTATTAATAAATCAATGTGCTCTAGTGGTGTCGTTAAACAAAAACATGTTTTCCCCTGACATCAGTGATCCCTTCTTTCCATCAGTTATATATTAGCAAAATAAAGCTAATTACCTATAAAATCTATAGCTATGAACGTGTTTTAACAGGATTTCTTATCACTGAGAGGTTACCCGGAGTGGACCCCAGTGACGTCACTAGTGGAGGGTGCAGAAACCCCCCTGTTCAAGCAGTATTTCTCCTCCTGGGTCAATCCCAACGCTCAGGTCGGGCTTGGGACGCCGGTCAAAACCGAGCGAGTTGCAAGTAAGTGTGGTTACTATAGGCTTTATGGTTTTGTGGTTATTATAGGCTTTATGGTTTGGTGGTTACTATAGGCTTTATGGTTTGGTGGTTACTATAGGCTTTACTGTGTTTTAGTTACTATAGGTGTTATGGTAATCTTGTCATCACTATAGCTAATGTGGTTTTTGTACTTACTGTAGGCTTTATGGTTTTGTAGTTGATATAGGCTTTATGGATCTGTGGTTACTATAAGCTCTGTGGTTCTGTAGTTACTATAGACTCTGTCTTTGTTTTGTTTTACTATAAGCTGTATACCTTTGTACTTGCTATAGTTTTTATGGGTGTGTGTGTGTAATAACTATAGATATTGTGGATTTATAGTTACTGTAGGCTTTATAGTGTTGTGGTTACTATAGACTTTATGGTTTTACTGCCGTCACATACACTGAACGTTATTTCATTCATCCACTGCAGAGTACAGCGATGAAAAGTTCGACGCAAATGAGTTACACAGGAGAACGAACATCAAGAAAGAAAACTTGCCTGATGATGGAAATGGAGAAAAGAGGGTTTGTACTGCTATGAGAGAACAAGCAACCAGATAAAATAGTATAAAGCGTAACTGCAGTCACGTGCAATTCAATTTCCACCGAATATCACTTAATTTTTACAACTAACAGTTATTGTGATCAAAATCGTATCTCCGCACAAGGTAGAGTCGAAAGGGTGTTCGCAAAGTTCTGTTTCCACGAATCGTTGTCAGGGGCCTAATTCACAAAGTTCTCTTAGGCTCTGCTAGACAACAAAGCATCCTCTTTGCAAGTCTTTTAGCATTGCACTGCGAGATCGCAAAGTTGCGAGGGTTTAGTGAATTAGTTCCCAGGTGTTTTGCTCACAGGAGGACTGCCACTTCGTAGGACACCACATCATCACGCTGTAGTCCCGATTAATTTTACTTTAGGATTAATTAAACATTTCGGGGCTAACAACTTAGAACTGGCTATGTCCAAAGCCGTCCTTTATATATTTCAGGAAATTAATTTTTTAACGTTAACTAAATTCAAAAAAATTAAAAATTAAAAATATTTGGCTGCTCTCATTGTCGTATAGATTGAGAATAATCATTCTTGGCTGTCAGTCTTAGTTAAAACAATGGTTTTGGGCGTGACGCTAGGTACCATAAATATACCTGATCAACCGACCAATTTCAGGCCGAAAACCTTTACTTTTTTTTGCTGTTTAATGTGTGTAGCCTTCCCTCCTTCCCCTCCTTCCCCTCGCCCCCCCCCCTCTCTCTCTCTCTCTCTCTCTCTCTCTCTCTCTCTCTCTCTCTCTCTCTCTCTCTCACCATATTTCTCTTTGTCTCACTCCCAACATGTCTCTCTCTCTCTCTCTCTCTCTCTCTCTCTCTCTCTCTCTCTCTCTCTCTCTCTCTCTTTTTTCTCTCTCTCTCTCTCTCTCTCACCATCTCTCTCTCTCTGTCTCTCTCTTTCTCTCTTTCTCTCTCTCTCTCTCTCTCCCTCTCTCTCTCTCTCTCTCTCTCTCTCTCTCTCTCTCTCTCTCTCTCTCTCTCTCTCTCTCTCTCTCTCTCTCTCTCTCTCTCTCTCTCTCTCTCTCTCTCTCTCTCTCCACTATAGCGTGTACCACTCTCCCACTTCACATTGTTCTTTGCGGGCTTGCAGATGCTCTCATCTAACACTGAGTACAATCCTACGTAACACAAGACAACTAACTTGATTTATGACCAAATCTATATTCATGTTTTGTTTTATTATTTACAGATCTGGCGGATCGAGGACAGGGACATGATTCCTGTTAAACAGGATTCCTATGGGATCTTCTATGGCGGCGACTGTTACATCATCCAGTACACGTACATGGTCAACAACAAAGAACATTACATTGTCTACTATTGGCAGGTAGATTTTTGCTAGGGGGCGGGACGTAGCCCAGTGGTAAAGCGCTCGCTTGATACGCGGTCGGTTTGGGATTGATCCCCGTGGGTGGGCAAATTTGGGCTATTTCTCGTTCCAGACAGTGAACCATGACTGGTATATCAAAGGCCGTGGTATGTGCTATCCTGTCTGTGGGATGGTGCATATAAAAGATTCCTTGTTACTAATGGAAACAAAATGTAGCGGGTTTACTCTCTAAGACTATATGTCAAAATTACCAAATGTTTGACATCCAATAGCCGGTGATTAATAAATCAATGTGCTCTAGTAGTGTCGTTAAATATAAGAAACATTTTTATTTTTGGTAGTTAGTCTGGTTGCTGTTTAATTTCTGATTTTACAAACGCGCCTTAAGGCTCATATAGACTGGATGCGGCGCGTACGTGCGGTATGGCAAAAAAAAAATATCGAAATGCATTAGCTTCAATGGAAGCGTCTAGACTGGATGCGTGCGATGGTTGCGTTTACAAAACACGTGCGTCCAACAGGAATGAAATAATCGTATATGGTGTATATGCTCAAAACGCAAGCCACAGACGTAGCAGTCGCACCGCACGCTCACACGCGCCGCGTCCAATTTATATAAGACTTTAGAGAAACAACTGTTTACACCGTGTGGCTTTATAGTCTATTACAATTTTTTAATCGATTGAAAATATATTTTATTGCATAAACAGCAAAAGGACTGGGCACAATTTTGCCAACTTGCTACGTCCCTCTCCTGAAAATTACAATTTATTACAATTTCGATAGCACAGAGTTAAATAATAAATATGCAAACATTTTGTATGGGATTGATTAACGTGTAGCTCTTAATCACAAGGGGCGGGACATATCCCAGTGGTAACCGTTGGCTTGATACGCGGTCGTTCTGGGATCGATCCCCGTCGGTGGGCCCAATAGCCGATGTATTTTTCGTGCTGAGGTGTCGTTAAACATTCATTCATTCGTTCCGTCGGTGGGCCTATTGGGCTATTTCTCGCTCCAGCCAGTGCACCACGACTGATATATCAAAGGCCGTGGTATGTGTTATCCTGTCTGTGGGATGGTGCATATAAAAGATACCTTGCTGCTAATCAAAAAGAGTAGCCCATGAAGAGGTAACAGCGGGTTTCCTCTCTCAATATCTGTGTGGTCCTTAACCATATGTCCGACGCCATATAACTGTAAATAAAAGGTGTTGAGTACGTCATTAAATAAAACATTTCCTTTCCTTTATCTTAATCACACACAAAAAAATGAAACTTACGAAATTTGATATTTACGATTATGTTAAGCACATGTACTGATAATGTAATAAGTACTAGTTTTCAAGAATAATTATCCCAGAATAGTCCTAGTTACAACTTTTAATGTAATCATAACATTGTACAAATCAGATGAGATATGCAAATGCAATGCGAGCCAGTGCACTAGGTTCGAATCCTGGCAATTGACAATTTATGTTTTTAAACGTCCCCTGATGCGCGGTCAATCTAGGATCGATCCCTGTCGGTGGGTCCATTGAGATATTCTTCGTTCCACGGGGTTTCCATCCTAAATAGACCGCGCAAAACGCGAGTGCTGTAGGTCACGTAAAATGTGTTGAATGCGTCGTTATATAAAAATGTCTTCCTCCCTTTCTGTGTTTTTACATACTAGGGAACAAAGAGCACTACAGATGAGATAGCGGCGTCCGCCATACTCGCACAGAGACTGGACGACCACGTCTTACACGGAATGGCCACACAGGTAAGTAGACGTACTACCCAGAGGCGGATCCACAGAGAGAACCAGGGGATCTGTCCCCTTTAAATCTATATAATGGTATTTATCACTTAGTTCTTAGTCCGATTTCAGAAAGCAAAATATACTTATCCAGTCTGCAATTGCATTTCTCTTCGAAGTTTTACCATTCACGTGATCGACACTAAAGGAGATAAAAAGCCTAGTTTTGCACGTAAACGTAAATCTGCTACTAAAACGACAATTCTTATTTCTACCAACAATACATTAATATAATTTGACGAACACATATTTCTTTTGTCCTTAAAATGCTCCATCTTCCATAATGATGTATTTTTATGCGTGAAATAGATGCAAAACACGTGTAAACGTATGACTGCCCTAAGTTCAGCCAGGGAACGTTTCGCTAACGTTCGCGAACTATTTGATTGGTTCCCAACGTGGCCATTTGGTTTAACGAGAAGCGCATAAACTAGTCTAGCGGACGTTTTTCTGCTCGGTCTGGCTGAACGTAGCCTTGGTATAACTGCTAGTAGCAGGCGTAAACTTACGATGTTTTGTTAAATGGACCCCTGTTTTCTTACCTGCGCCAGGTACAGCCAGTAGGGGACGTCTGGAAATCATTGCACCTTGTAAACAATGTTCATTTGGGGCAGACGATATAATGACCATTCCCGTTTGGATCTTTGTGCATTCATTGTTTATTTCGCTCTGACCATGGTACATAAGGTAGCATAAACATTTCATATTAATATTCAGAAAAAAGCTTTCATACTTTCATATTATATGTTGTAACTTATATGTATATTAGAGTGTTTTATAAAGTTTATGTAGTTTAAAAGTTTAATGTATTCAAAAGATTGATACATGTTAGTAAAAATATATAAGTGTACATAGTAAATCTTGTTTTCTCTTGGTTTTTCCCCTCCATTATGTTTTTTAACATGTTGTTTTCGTTTAGATTCGTGTGACTCAGGGGAGAGAACCAGAACATTTTCTACGGATGTTTCAAGGAACTATGGTTATCCTGATGGTTTGTATTCTAATCCACGCAGGTCTTAGTTTAGACTAAACTGTATAATAATAATCAATAATATACAATATACTGTGAAATCATGTTTTGTAATGGTCTAATGTTTGTGTAATTTGTGAACAAGAGCAGTCAACGAATTTAGAGGCGGAATATAGCTCAGTCGATTGAGTGCTCGCATGGCGTGCTTGCGTCGCAGGATCGAACCACTTAAGTGGATCCATTCGGCTGATGGGGTTTTTCTAATTCCAACCAGTGCATCACAACTGGTCAACGGCTGTGGTATGTGCTTTCCTGACTGTGGGAAAGTGCATATAAAAGATACCTTGCTGCATTAGGGAAAATGTAGCGGGTTTCATCTGATGACTACGAGTAAGAATTACCAATAGTTTGACATTCAATAGCCGATGATTAATTAATCAGTGTGCTCCAGTGGTGTCGTTAAACAAAACATTTTTTCAACGAATTTAAGAACATAACGAAAACACAATACATGTATACATATAATACGAATTGATAATACAAATTATTACACACCAGTATGAGATATTACTCATGTCAAGTGATGTCTTAACTAGTGTAATATTGGCACGCGTAAAGTCGTAAAAACATACTGTGTAGTAGGATCTGTTTATTTTTATGAAACTCGTGAACAGTGCTGGTATTCGACTCGTTTACGCTCGTCAGATACCAAAACTGTTCACTCATTTCATAAGAATAATTTAAGTTCTGTTCTCATGCAAACATTTACATTACCAATACAATCTAAATAAAAACCAGTATATTTTTATCATATCATTTGCAGTAGAATAGATGGTACCAGTTATGTTAATTTTTTTCTTTCAGGGCGGTATTAACAACAAAATCATAGAATCAGACAGCAAACTGTATCACATTCGTGGCACAAATGCCGTCAATACAAGGGCTATAGAGGTAACGTCTTCCTATTGCATATTTCTCGCTTCATATTACACCCATATATATTAAAGGTGTTTGACCAATGACCCCTGATCCAGATATCTTTTTTTTTTACAATAATTTCATTTCAACTTATTTTCATGTTTATATTCAATTAAGGTTCAAGCACGCTGTCCTGGGCACACACATCAGCTATCTGGGCTGTCTGTCCAGGACAGTGAGTTAGTGGTCAGTGATTAGTGAGAGAGAAGATGGTGTAGTGACCTTTCACCTACCCACTGAGTCGTTAAAACTCGCTCTGGGTGGGAGCCGGTACCGGGCTGCGAACCCTGTACCTACCAGCCTTATGTCCGATGGCTTAACCACATCACCGAGGCCGAGGTTGTTTTTACAATAATATCAGTATCATACATTAAAGTATTATATGTCTTAGTTAGGGCTATGCACGTAGCTATACGTACGGCAGTGTGTACTTTACATACAAATACATATATTCCTAACTACACATAAAGGGCATATTTCAAAAATGTACATACGTTAGGTTCTCTTAGTAGATATGTTAAACAATTCATATGTGTATATATATATTTATTTATTTTGGCTTACAGGTACCTGCTAGGGCGGCCTCCCTTAATTCAAATGACGTGTTTGTTGTGGACAGTAGCGAAGGTGTTTTTTTCTGGATCGGCAAGGTAGCGAAAATCACTGTTGTCATCATCATCAGAGCATCATAATCATCTTCATCGTCATCGTCGTCATCATCATCATCATCATTGTCATCGTCATCATCATCGTCTTCATTAACCATCAACAACACCATAAGCACCATCGTCCACACCATCATCATCATTAATAACAACGTATACCTCATTAGTCATCACCATCCACCAAAATCAGTGTTAAGCATACAGTTTACTCATTATATATTCAACAAAATTAATTACCGTCTGGTAGACATTTTTTTTAAAAAGCGCTTGTAGGTAAAGTTTTAACAGTGCTCACAAAACAAATGTGTGTAAATATTTTGTGTGCATCATTGGTCAAAATGTATTCCAACAACCTTCAGAAATCATCTGTAATGAAAACATGTTAACATAATAAAATACTGGCAAAAACTTCAAAAAGGTTTATTGGCTCTTAATTTATTTTGTTGAGTATATCTGAAACTATGGCACTGTTCACCTGATTATATTCACCAGAATAGTTCCCCATTTGTTTGGTTTTGTTTTTTGTTTTTTTGTGTTTGTGTTTGTTTTTGTTTGGTTTGTTTGTTTTTTTGTGTTGGGGGTTGGGGGGGGTTGATTTATGCATCATATACACCATTTAATCTTCCCCAAAACCTCAAAACATATTTAAATGTATTGAAATTATTCAGTTAGGTTAATAATATGTTTGGTTTGAAAACGTCAAAATAAAACGAGAAGTGTTTCTGAGAACATATTAACCGAAAATATCTCGGCATATTAAAAGCTACCCCTCCTAGATATCTATTCCAAGAAGATTAGTTTATAATGGGAAAAACATTTTCTATAACTGATTTAGTTTCATCACCTTTTGATTCGTTACGTGTAGGGAGCAAGTGATGAAGAAAAGCGAGTTGCACGAAACCTACAAGAGATTCTCTGCCCAGACAAGTGAGTTCAGATTCCAGTGATCTGTTCAAATATCCTTTGGACCACCTTTAGTAGCTTGTAGTTCAGTGGGGTAGGCCTGAGGTGTAATGGGTTGTAATGGGTTTTAACCCCATCATAATGACTGTATTGTGGTAAAGTGCAAAATACATATTACATAACACATAATGTATATTATTTATAGGAGTAGCATATTATGTGGCGATTTCCTTCTCTCTCTCTCTCTCTCTCTCTCTCTCTCTCTCTCTCTCTCTGTTTTTCTCTCTGTCTCTCTCTCTCTCTCTCTCTCTCTCTCTCTTTCTCTCTCTCTCTCTCTCTCTATTTCTCTTTCTTTCTCTCTCTCTCTATTTATCTGTTTCTCTCTTTGTTTTCTGTCTCTCTCCCTTTATCTCTCTTTCTTTCTCTCTCTATTTCTCTGTGTGTCTCTCTCTCTTTCTCTCTTCTCTCTCTCTCTCTCTCTCTCTCTCTCTCTCTCTCTCTCTCTCTCTCTCTCTCTCTCTCTCTCTCTCTCTCTCTCTCTCTCTCTGTCCGACGCCATATAACCGTAAATAAAATGTGTTGAGTGCATCGTTAAATAAAACATTTCCTTTCCTCAGTTAATGTGGGTTTTTTTCTTTTTGTATCAGGCCGGCAACTGAGATATATGAAGGGACGGAACCAACGCAGTTCTGGGCGGTGTTGGGTGGCCAAGAACCATATGCCACAGGAAAGAGACTTGAGGTGATCTTGTTCACTATAACTACCCGGCTATGTGTATCTATATATTCTATATGGCATCTAAATGGACAGCGGGTTGCATAAATGTTACCAGTAAATAGAACATGGACACAAGTCTTTGGAGAGATCAGAGCATGCATTAAGAACTTGTGTGCTTTAACCTTTACAAATTAACGTGTTTTATTATTAATTCTATAACCCACAAGTGGCTATGTCGAAGTTACTTAAATATATTTATAATTAAATTACTAAAACAAATGCAATAATTACACTAATTAATTTAATTATGAAATCCTTTCTCTTGTGATCATAACTGAAATTTCTGTAGTTATCGTTAAACTTTACAAACTTTAACTTTTAACTGAAGTTTTTTAAGTTGTAATCATCAGTTTCGGTAAAATAGATGTCTATGAACTTAGTAATGGCATGGAAAACACATCATTATGAATTTGGAATTTATGAAGTTGAAATTGTTTAGCACGCGATTTTGTTGTTGTTGTTTTGTTTTAAATATAATTATCTATAAAATTAAAAGTAATTAAAATATGTCCAAATTAAGACATTTTAAATGTGATAACTTTAATTTTATTTATCTTATTTTAATAATAAATTGTGTCTAATAGGAGAAATTACTAAACTTAGGATACGTGTTTCAGTTCAGTGGTGTGATCTATTACATATAACTGACTGATTTGTAGGTTGAAGAAAATGACATGCCATCGCGCCTGTTCCAGTGTTCGAATGCTTCCGGTAGATTCTTGGTGGAAGAAATTGTTGATTTTAGTCAAGAGGTTTGTATTTACATTTATGAATTTGTTTATAATAAAACGTTCGGTTTACATATAAAATATTGATTTTCAGTCTTTGATATTACCCCCTCGGTGGCGTCGTGGTTGAGCCATCGGACATAAGGCTGTTAGGTACAGGGTTCGCAACCCGGTACCGGCTCTCACCCAGAGCGAGTTTTAACGACTCGGTGAGTAGGTGTATGGCCACTACACCCTCTTCTCTCTCACTAACCACTAACAATTAACAACTAACCCACTGTCCTGGACAGACAGCCCAGATAGCTCAGGTGTGTGCCCAATACAGCGTGCTTGAACCTTAATTGGATATAAGCACGAAAAACTTAAAGAAAATTCTCTTCTTAACCGTTTAAGGAGTTTTAAACTACTCAGTTGTTGCCCTCCCCCCCCCCCCCACCTGCCAAGAAATAACTGTTATATGTATGATTGAGCTAATATCATAGTACTATACATTTGTAAATTTTGTTAAAGATACGTTACCGTAGTGTGATTTATAGCCACACAACCATAATTCCCAAAATTGTGTTTTAGAATACAAGTTAAAGTTAAAGTTTGTTTTGTTTAACGACACAACTAGAGCACATTGATTAATTAATCATCGGCTATTGGATGTCAAACATTTGGTCATTCTGACTCGTAGTCATCAGAGGAAACCTGCTACATTTGTTTCTAATGTCATGTCATGTCATAGGGTTTTACGTGCACATTCAGAACAAGCTGTTGTAGCGCACGCCTGTCGTGGGCACAAGAGCCGGCCTTGGCTCCTCCGTCAGCAGCAAGGGATCTTTTATATGCACCATCCCACAGACAGGATAGTGCATACCACGACCTTTGATATACCAGTCGTGGAGCACTGGCTGGAACGAGAAATACCTCAATGGGCCACCGACGGGGATCGATCCTAGACCGACCGCGCATCAAGCGAGCACTTTACCACTGGGCTACGTCCCGCCCCTGGCTGGAACGAAAAATAACTCAATGGGCCACCGACGGGGATCGATCCTAGACTGACCCCCCCCCAAATTCGGGCAAAACAGTGGGAAAACAGTGGGGAAAATTCGGGCAGTTTTTATCTGGGGAAAATTTCGGGAAAATCAACCCCTCCAGCACCCCTAAATCAAAGAGTCCCCATACGCCCATGGTAACCGCCAGTGTATATACGGCGCAAGAGGTAACGCTAGTGCGTGAAATATATGTAATAGGTAATGTACTCTATAAGTGAATTAAAGCTAGCTAATATTATGCATACGGGTTAATCCGTTTGTTTGTACAAATGGGCGCACATTTCACGGTCTAGTGCCAGTCAGGTTAAAGTCGTGTGGCGCCCCCTGGGCAGCGACCCGCCTTGCACGTGAAGCGTGCTAAAATAATCAAACATCTGACACCTGGTTACGTGCCTCCGTGGCTCTCGTGCACTTTAGCGCCATTAACTCATTAACGTGTGGTCGCCATGTTTATTACCTAGAGAGAGGTTACTTGTTTTCTTAAAGACTGATGCTGCATTTTTATCTGACAACCGGCCTAGGTGGTGTAGTGGTTGAGTCATCGGTCGTAAGGCTGTAAGGTATTGGGTTCAAGGGGGCGGGACGTAGCCCAGGGTAAAGCGTTCGATTGATGCGCGGTCGGTCTGGAATCGATCCCCGTCGGTGGGCCCATTGGGTTATTTCTCGTCATAGCCAGTGCACCACGACTGATATATCAAAGGCCGTGGTATGTGCTATCCTGTCTGTGGGATGGTGCATATAAAAGATCCCTTGCTACTAATGGAAATAATGTAGCGGGTTTGCTCTATGACTGTCAAAATGGCCATATGTTTGACATCCAATAGTCGATGATTAATAAATCAATGTGCTCTGGTGGTGTCGTTAAACAAAACGTTTTTCTTTTCTTTTTTTTTCTTTTTTGTATTCGCTACCGGCCCCTACCCAGAGCGATTTTAACAATTCATTGAGAAGGTGTACGGCCATTATACAGATTTCTCTCTCACTAACAGCTAACATTTCATTTATTTCAACTTATTTTCGTGCTTATATCCAATTAAGGTTCAAGCACGCTGTCCTGGGCACACACCTCAGTCATCTGGGCTGTCTGTCCAGGACAGCGGGTTAGTGGTTAGCAAGAGAGAAGATGGTGTAGCGGTCTTGCACCTACTCATTGATTCGTTAAAACTCGCCCTGGGTGGGAGCCGGTACCGGGCTGCGAACCCAATACCTACCAGCCTTATGTTCGATGGCTTAACCACGACGCCATCGAGGCCGGCAACAGCTAACCCACTAACCCTCTGTCCTGGACAGACAAATCAAATAGCTAAGGTGTGCCCAGGACAGCGTGCTTGAATCTCAGTAAGCACAAAAATAAATGTGAATGAAATGAAGGGCGTATGGATGTACATATACAATGTATATGTTTTATATGTACATAATATGTGCATGAGGGAGCATGTAGATGCGAATATTCATGGAAACGCCTATGACAGCCGTGCACTAAAACAGCTTGCTCTGAATGTGCACGTTAAGCCCTATGACACATATTCGCAAATACGTTGGCCCAACCCAAGTTGTTTCGTTATTTGTGGTTTGTTTTTTGGTTACTGTTATTGTTGTGTTGTTGTTGTTGTTGTGGGGTTTGTTTTTTTGTTGTTGTTGTTGTTTTTTGGGGGGTTCCCAGGTTTCCTTTTTGGGGGGGGTCGACCTTTTATCCTTTTTTTTTCTTTTTTACATTTTTTAGTTGTTAGTAATTGAGGTATACATTGTTCTTTCAGGATCTTGTTGAAGATGACGTCATGCTGTTAGACACTTTCGATGAGGTAATAATAACCAATATATTAGAGAACTACAGGAGTATATGAACCATCAGGAATTTATCAAACGAATTCCGGAACTGCTTAATACAAATCGTAAATGTGATTTCATTTTGTAAATTCTGACTGACCACGCCTTAATGTTTTAATAAATTTATTACGTAAACTATTGCTTTTCTGTGATGGAATATTTGTATTATTTTATTTTTCCATTTGTTTTTAATGCTACCAAACCACAGGTATGTCATATGGATATGTAACCTGAGAGTCATGTGTTATTGTTTCGCTGCAATAAATGTATTATTGTCTATGCATTTTAAATAACCAAAATGTATAATAAATGAAACAGATTTAGCCTTATTTGAAATACATGTATATAGCTTTTTTATGAATATGAAGAATATTAATTACATGAATATTATAATCTTTTTTTTCTTCAGATATTTGTATGGGTAGGAAAGGGTGCAAATGAAATAGAAAAGAAAGAAAGTTTAACGACTGCAATGGTATGTATTTTTTTTAAACTATAAAAATGTTGGTAACGTGTTGGGGAGATGTCTGTGGGTTTTTTCTTATACTTTTAGCAGCGTTAGCTACATGTTAACATTATTACCTGCATGATTTGATTTGATGTATTAGCATAGTCACTACATTTTATATTTAATTTATATAACACGACTCATAATAGGCAGGAAGGGTCTGGACTGTGGCGTCCGAGATTTTTAGGGGGAGAGGATTCGAGTGATGCTCCCGCCAGAAAATACATTGAAAAAAAGAACAGTTTACTTAAAGGGATAGTCATGAGTTTGTTGCCATTGTAAGATGTTCCGACTATTGAAATATTTTAACGACTAAAATTACATACTAAATATTGTTTCTTCTTTAGAATAAAGGTGTCTGTATATTCAGTGTTTCTTGTTGTCCTATTATTTATATGTAGCTCAAACTGGATTTGGTCTCCCAACCCAACAATTTTGTACGTACTAAAAATATATATATATTGGGAAACGAAATGAAGTTTCAGCTAGTACAATACTGGGACACATTTAAATATACAGACACTGATAATTTATACAGGAAAATGTATTTAATTCAGATTCGTTGTCCTTGAAACGTCTCTGGTAGTCCGCAACATCTTAACAATGGCAACAAACTCAGGACTGTCCCTTTAAGCACTCCCAACACAAGGGCCTGTAACAGTATAGACAGTCTAGGTGCCAGTCCCCTCCCCCACCCACACCCATTGATTTGATGTTAAAGCCGATATATAGTCAGCAATAGTTGTTAGGTGCAAAACGTATGTTAATTACTTCTCATAGCCATGAGGCTGTAGAAAAAATCGTGAATGTCACCACATAAGTTACTATTTTCAGGTTATTCCACGCATGCCTATTTAATTGACTGTTATTGTTGTTGTTGTTGTTGTTACTGTTGTTGACGTCGGTGTTGTAGGAATACCTGAAGACGGACCCCGCAGGACGTTCAGTCGACACAACGTTAATAATGCAAGTGAAACAAGGATTCGAACCCCCAAACTTTACCGGACACTTCCATGCATGGGATCCTGAGAGGTGGAGTGTAAGTATAAATATGCATACGGTTAAAGTCAAAGTTTGTTTTGTTTAACGACATCACAAGAGCACATTGATTTATTAATCATCGGCTATTTGGTAATTCTGAGAGAAAAAAACACACGCTACATGTTTCCATCAATAGCAAGGTATATTTTATATTCACCATCCCACAGACAGGATAGCACGTACCAATGCCTTTGATATACCAGTTGTGGTGCACTGGCTGGAACAAGAAATAGCCTCATGGGCCCACTGATGGCAGTCGATCCTAGTTAGTCCGCGTATCAGGCGAGCGCGTTACCACTGGGTTACTTCCCACCCCTAATACATAAAATATGCATATATATATATATATATATATATATATATATAAAGGCTTATATGTAGATTAAAAATACTAAAGCACCAGAGCATACGATAGCCAGCCAAACGAAAAGTTGTGGTACATTCACCGTCTATTCCATCCCTGTATCAAGTGGCGGGATCCTTTAATTTTCATTTTCAACTTATTTTCGTGCTTATATCCAATTAAGGTTCATGCACGCTGTCCTGAGCACACACCTCAGCTATCTGGGATGTCTGTCCAGGACACTGGGTTAGTTGTTAGTTGGTTAGTGCTTAGTGAGACAGAAGAGGCTGTAATGGCCTTACACCTACCTACCCATTAAACCTTTAAGAACTCGCTCTGGGTTAGAGCCGGTACCGGGCTGCGAACCCTGTACCTACCAGCCTGTAGTCCGATGGCTTAACCACGACGCCACCGAGGCCGGTGTCGGGATCGATCTGAGCTTCTCAGTTGGTAGAGTATACTCAACTTAGATGCTTGGGTCGAAGGATCGAACCCCCTCAGTGGACCCATTCTCTGATTGTTTTTTATTATTCCAACCGGTGCTCTGTGACTGTTAAATCAAAGGCAGTGTTTGTGGGGAAAGTGCCTATAAAAGATCACTTGCTGCTAATGAAAAAAAAGATATAAAGGGTTTCCTCTGAAGACTACGTGTCACAATTGCCAAATGTTTCACATCCAATAAATGAATCAATGTACTCTAGTGGTGTCGTTAAATAAAACAAACTTTAACTATTTCTGCTTGCACCACGTGTTTAAAAAGTCTAATTCTATTACAAAAAGAAGTTCCTTTTTCTCACAGTTCGCATTCATGAGATTTTTAAAGATATTCTAGATTTGTTACATAAACATAATACTTTCATATATACTTTCCGTGTAAACACGCACCCGCTAAACTACACATTCATGTACAACTTGTAAATGACATTTTACTTGTTTGTAATAGTCCATGAGTAATAGTCCAGAAGTAATAGCTTAAAGTAGCCCAAACCTGGAATCAAGTGGTAAAAAGCTAAACATTTCTGAAACTTTGCCCTAGAGTACGATAAAACATATACTAAAAGTCCCTACAAATCCGCAAAGAATTAACACGGAAATTCAAGATGGCGTCCAAAATGGCCACCAATATTGTTATCTTTGCAACCAGACATAGTAGAAATGCACAGAAAGTGTCTAAACATAGGTTTGAAATTATAAATTACATGATTTCTGAAACAGAAATTTAAAAAATTGAAGTAGTCGCTTCTACAGCAGTCAGTATGTCTTTTTACGACTTTGTAGCTTTCACGCTTGTTTCCAATTTTGTGCAGGTTTGACCTAATTCTCATGGCCTGTAATAACTATTAAACTGTATATAGAACGTTAAAATTTATGATATAACACGCTTGCCGGTTTCTTCCTGTACACGTGTCCGTAGGTCTGGGGAAATTGCATCCACTCTAGTTAATAAGTATTTATGATCTTATTACCTATTACTGGTGAATAATATTGGAAATATAGTAAAATGAGTGTTGCTGTTGATCTTTTTTGCAGCATGGCAAGTCATATGAGGAGATCAAGAAGGAACACGCCGATGAGAATGTTGGTGTTACAAGTGTTCAAGAGGTAGGTGCATCTAGTGTTTAAGAGGTAGATGCATCTAGTGTTCAAGAGGTAGGTGCATCTAGTGTTTAAGAGGTAGGTGCATCTAGTGTTCAAGAGGTAGGTGCATCTAGTGTTAAAGAGGTAGGTGCATCTAGTGTTCAAGAGGTAGGTGCATCTAGTGTTCAAGAGGTAGGTGCATCTAGTGTTTAAGAGGTAGGTGCATCTAGTGTTTCAGTGGTAGAATCTAGTGTTCATGTGACCTAATTCACAAAGTATTTTTGCATTACACTTCGACATGGCAAAGTTGAGAGAGTTTAGTGAGGTCCGGACCTGGCTGTTAAAATCTTAGTGATGTAATATGTGAATCAATGACAGCTACCCACCTGGTACTGTTAAATAAAAATTTATTTTATTATGGTTGGGCTGGAACAGTAATTGGTGTAACCAGTGTGACTGGGGCAAATGCTCTCATTCTGAGAGCTCATTCTGAGAGCTCATTTGACCAAAATAAAAACGCGAGTAGTAAAAAAGGCGAGTTCGCGGGGTGGCATTTCCAAATGATATAAAGTGCCTATATGCCACCCATCCCCTACACACATACACTCACACACACATACATTCCTTCTGTCTTTCTCTGTCTGTCTGTCTCTCTCTCTCTCTCTCTCTCTCTCTCTCTCTCTCTCTCTCTCTCTCTCTCTCTGTGTCACTGTCTCTATCCCGTCTATCTCTGTCTCTGCATATCTCTCTCTCTCTCTCTCTCTCTCTCTCTCTCTCTCTCTCTCTCTCTCTCTCTCTCTCTCTCTCTCTCTCTCTCCACACGCACCTTATCTCTGAATCTATCTCCACTTTTAAAAGCTTTTGGTGATGGATGTGTAATATCATATACACGCTATACGCTCTGCACTAAGGACACCTTCTACACTCTTCTACTGATATAGTGCCTACGAGTTTCTGTTATTTTTCTTGGGTGTGATTTTCTTCACTTACGTAAGTACCACAGGCGAGAACGTCACAAGAGTTACCTGTTGAGTGATGGAAGCTGCTACCTGCCACGGCAGTTCTGTACATGATGACAGGTGTATGTCTTCTCTACAGAATTCTGTTTGGGCTGCGTCAGATAAAACGCTTTCAAAGACAGACGAGCTTAACAGTTTTACTTTGACGGACCATTTCTTTTGTATTTCATGTTGTATCCTTATGTCTTGTTTAGTTGTTTATGTCTTGTTGTTTTCGTTTTGTCCCTGTTGACTTCCATATATAATCAGTGGGTTGTAAATAGTTTTTGTGTTTTTTAAAGTTTAACCCTACTAAGAATATTTCTGTTTTGTTATAATTATAACTCTCACAACTCAGTATACAGTGGCTTATTATCACAGTAATAAAGCGCTCAATCTAGGATCGATCCCCATCGCTGGGACTATTGGGCTATTTCTCGATCTAGCCAGTACACCACGACTGGTATAGGCTAGACTAATATGGACTACTGCCGAAGACTGATGAGCTGGGCCAAACTACTTGTAGGGAGGCGCCTTACCGCAGCTCGACGCATTTTCGCTCGTATGACAGATGACAACAGAAACTTGAAAGATGGTGCTCAACCGTTGGAGACCCGCCAGGGTGGAAGAGTACCGGGCCCTATGCCTCGAAAGGGTCCAACACAAGCTGCTGGTGATCCCGTGCTCCGTTTCGTGGCGCCAGAAGACGGATGGAACGGGATCAGAACCAGAGAAAAGCAGTCTGGCCTTCAGATGAACCCCTGAAGGAGAAACTCTTTGGCCCCTTGGAGAACCTACGGTATACAGCAGCTTTTGTTCGAGCCACTGAGGTGGGTCCCTGTCTGAGCGTACGACGACGAAGAAGAATAATTACATCAAAAGCCGTGGTATGTGCTATCCTCTCTGTGGGATGTGCATATAAAAGATCCCTTGCAACTAATGGAAAAATGTAGCGGGTTTCAACTCTATGACTGTCAAAATTACCATATGTTTGACTTCCAATAGCCAGTGGTGTCTTCTTAGTTCTTGTATGTATATGCTGCATTTTATTTTGTTATAATGAGTTGAGGCTTTAATAAACTATCTGTAGGTCTGTCTGTCTGTCTGTCTGTCTGTTTGTTTGTATGTTAAAGCCTTTTAAATTATCATACCTGTTTTAACTGTCTATTTGACTTGTATAGCTCTGTTGGTAGATCACTCGCCTCGGATACTTGGGACTCGAAGGATGATTTTTATCAAAGGCGTGTGGTATGACATGTGCTGTCCTGTCTGTGAGAAAGTCCATATAAAAGATATGAAAGTATGTTGCGGGTTTCCTCTGAAAACTGTGTGTCGAAATTACCAACTGTATCATATTCAACAGCCGTTAAACAAAACAAATTTTAACTTTTAACAAATTTAGTTTGTGTCCTGCTGTAGAATATTATCTGTTATTATAGGATATTATAGGAGTGATTAATTGCTCTAATTAGATTATCGTGAACCATTTAAGCTATTTCCTTATTGATACCATATAAATTCACATCAAGGAAGGAAATGTTTTATTTAACGACGCATTCAACACATTTTATTTACGGTTATATGACGTCAGACATATGGTTAAGGACCATACAGATATTGAGAAGGGAAACCCGCTGTCGCCACTTCATGGGCTACTCTTTTCGATTAGCAGAAAGGGGTCTTTTATATGCACCATCCCACAGACAGGATAGCACATATCACGGCCTTTGATATACCAGTCGTGGTGCACTGGTTGGAACGAGAAATAGCCCAATGGGCCCACCGACGGGGGTGGATCCAAGATCGACCGCGCATCAAGCGAGCGCTGCACCACTGAGCTACGACCCGCCCCCACATGCTAAAGGGTGTTAAAAATTAGTGTCCTTGAATTAGTCTCAGGGAAGTGATGTGGAGCGTGAGCGCTAGCTCCCCTTAAATTGTGATGTCTGTTTTAACCCCTGATTGTGTTTCTGTCTTTTTTATAGGTACGACCTTGTCTGGTGCTTACAAAACTATTAGTGTCTTGACTCGAGACTCTTAACAGACTCCGAGAAAGTAACGTCATGGCAACACCATACATATTGCATGCGTGTGACGTCATTTGAGATTGAGTCTGGACTCTAAAAAAGTTTTACAAGCACGGGCCCTGGGGCCCTATTTTCGAAGCCATCTTAGTGCTACGAAATCGTAAAACCGTCGTAGGTTGTGACGTCACTACAGCGCACGCCATAGTGACGTCATAACTTGCGATGATTTCACGATTTCGTAGGCTAAGATAGCTTCGAAAATAGGGCCCCTGGCCTGGGCTCAATTTCACAAAACATCGTAAGTTTACGTCTGCGACTAACAGTAATACTGGACGTACATTTACAAGTGTTTGGCATGTATTTCACGAAGAAAATTACATCATTAAGGAAAATGGAGCATTTTAAGGACAGAAGAAGATGAAATATGTGTGTTTCTAACTATATTTGTTGTACTATAATAGTAATATGAATTGTGGTTTAGTCGTAGATTTACGTTTACGTGCAAAACTAGGCTTATGACGTTTTGTGAAACTCGGCCCCGGTGCTTATAAACCTTTTAAGAGTCTAGACTCAAGACTAACAGTCTCAGAAAGTAACGTCATGGAAACGCCATACAAATTGCATGCGTGTGACGTCATTTGGGACTGAGTCTGCACGTGTCAAATTTTGGTTATGTTATATTTATTGTCTCTTCTACTTGTAACATTTACAGGAACTTTCGTATTACAACAAAACCTACAGCTATGAAGAACTGCGCCAGAAGCTACCACCAAAGGGCGTCGACGCAACTTGCAAGGAGGTATACAAACGTAACTGGTTCCTTATTTTTGCCGAATAAAACTCTTTTCAAATTCTTTCTTTCTTTCCGGTGTTAAGCTATGGAAGAATACATCATCTGACATTAGGAATTGTTCATCATTTTATAGTCTAAAAGTTCAAATTAAAAAAGCAGACCCCACTGTACCATCTTATTTTCATGAAAGTGACAGAAGACAACAGCTATTACATAGTCGAGTCCGTCTGGGTATCGGCAATCAAAATGGTCTAAGTTTGCACGACATGTAAATGACAACCCGTCTTGTGTTTGTGGGCATCCTATTGAAGACTATGAATACTTTTTGCGCTATTGTCCTATTTACCACGTGGTTCGTAATATCAACTTGTCTAATTATGTTTATCTCAGTTGTAACATGTTATTATTTGGTGATCCGAACCTTGGTAACCAAGAAAATACCTGCATATTCAAATCTGTCCAGGACTTCATTATAAATAGTAAACGTTTTGAGACGTCTTAACGATTCACTTACACCCATTCTCTCCTCTAAAAGTGCCACCACACAATATTCACGTACGAGGGACTTCTATCGTGTGGCGTCGCCTTAACTCAATCCTACATACTGCGTTCAGTATAATAGATTTTGTCGAGGACGCTCGTTAACGCTTACCAAGACTAGATCCAGACTATCGTGTGAAGCTGGGTTGTTTTCATTGTTTCCTCTTCGTGGAAGAACAAAAAGAAAAAAGAAGAAAACAAAAAGATGATAAACACAGCTAACGATCAATAACAAGGGTGTACTATCGGTCGCATCTTACACATACCATCTCATTTCACGTGTAAAGCTACACGCCATAACTCATCCCTCTGGTAGGCGATAGATACGATCTGTATGTATAGTGTATGATACAAGCCGTTTCAAATCGCTGCCAAGAACGGTTTTATTTTGCTCCTTGAGAGTGTCATACGGCCTCCGTTGCCGGTGTGCGCCATCCTCCGACTGACGTATAGTCAAAACAAAATGAGTCGATCGTCAGATCCGGTTCCTTGTTTGTACAAAGTCGCCACGTGTTTTTCACACCTGTCAGGTTAATCTTGCATAGAGGTAAATGAAAGTGAATTTGGTTAAGTACGGAACGCAGTGACCTGGCGTATATTGTTTATTTTTGCTTTGTTTTGTTGTTTGTTTTGTCTCTGTCTCTGTCTCTCTCTCTCTCTCTCTCTCTCTCTCTCTCTCTCTCTCTCTCTCTCTCTCTCTCTCTCTCTCATACGTTTTTGAAGAATGGATTTACAAGGCGTACAAATGATGTGTCTGTCTGACTGACTGTCTCTGTTTTTCTCTGTCTGTTTCCCTCACATTAGCTACTAACAACTTTCAACCCTGCATTGAACAAACAGCCCAGATAGCTGTGATATCCAAACCATAGTTCTTAAACAAGTAGATAAAAACACAAATAACTGAAATGCCAGGTTGAATATTGGTAATAATTGTTATAAACATCGTTTTTTTTTGCAGAAGTACCTGAGCGATGAAGAGTTTGAGAAAGTATTCAACATGACAAAATCAGAGTTTTACAAAAAACCGAAATGGAAGCAGATACAGATGCGGAAGAAAACCGGATTGTTTTAAAAACTGGATTCTTTGATGGAACGGATTATGATTATTTTCCAAAAATATATAACTCACATTGGAAAAAACCCAGATTGAATGTATTGACCACGTTCTGATTGAAATCACTTGACGTCTGGCCACTTGTAATAAACTGCCATTAATGCGAAACACCGTTGAACACTGCCAGTCTGGAGCCTATTACGTATTTGTAGCATCATCAGCGTTTTACATTGACGTATGAAAAAATATAACCAGGCGCGTGTGCATGGAATTTTACGGGGGGGGGGGGGGCAAGGGGGGCAGGGAGTAGACTGTGACGAGCGAAGGCTTTTCAAAGGGTTGGGTCATGTTCCCTAGAAAAATACATTAAAAAAAGAAAATGTCCTTGGAACAGGCGGTCGACTCCCAATCCACCCACCCCTGAAAAGCGCCTGATATCATGTTTAATAACTACCAAAGTGGCGAACAAAGAAATTTATGCATTCGAATTTAGACCAGAGTTGTTGGAAATAAAATAAGTATATAAATAATTGTGGCTTTGGGCACCATGAAAGATTATATTAGAAACCTGAAACCAAAGGGCACGTAAACCGGTAAAACTCCAGAACCAATAGCTAAGTGTTTTCATGCTTATGTCCAATTAAGGTTCAAGCGCGCTGTCCTGGGCACACACACCTCAGCTATCTGGGCTGTCTGTCCAGGACAGAGGGTTAGTTGTTATAGTGGTTTGTGAAATAGAAGAAAGTGTAATGGTCTTACACCTACGCATTGAGTCGTTAAAACTCACTTTGGGTGGGAGCGCCTATCTGGGCTGCGAACCCAGTACCTACCAGCCTTATGTCAGATGGCTTAACCACGACACCACCGAGGTCGGTTGCCAAGTTTCTTGTAACTCTGTCTCTATATTGAGACATAATAGCATGTGGACTCATCCTTTCTTGTAACTCTGTCCCTATATTGAGACATAATAACGTGGACTCATCCTTGCCAGAATCAACAACGAGATGATCATATTTAAAAGCTATAATCATCTACTAAAGCTACATGTCAAATAGACTACAGTATGCTTGATAACAAAATATAAAAATAATTATTACATAATACGGAAGCCTATAAGGGACATGATTTGATAAAAATATAAAAATAATTCTTACATAATACGGAAGGATATAAGGGACATAATTTATTAAAATATATAAGCTCTTTTTAACTCGCTTCCATATCAAATTATGCAGCTTTTTGGTCATTTTGTTCCATTGCTTCAAGAGTTTGTATGTTTTAATGTTTTTATTTATCCTTTATGTGTTATGTATATATTGCGTACGTTCATTTTGTATATTGTAATTACTAATAGTCTCTCATAATACCTGTAAGGAATGCCTTATATACTTTTATATTGTATTTTAAATTACATTTTACTATTGTGTGCATAAAGTGAGAAATAAAATACTAGTATCAGTCTCTCTCCCCCTCCCCCTCCCCCCCCCCCCCCCCCCCTCTCCTCTCTCTCTCTCTCTCTCTCTCTCTCTCTCTCTCTCTCTCTCTCTCTCTCTCTCTCTCTCTCTCTCTGTATGAATGATTAGTAAGCTGTTTTTATTTGTGTTGTTCACTTTCTCAATATATTATTGTGATGGTAAAAGAAACTACACGTATGTCAGCTCATCCCAACGAAGATTTTTATAAATCAAAAAGACATTGCGTTTGTCCAAACTTTTAACCATTTCCATCTTTGTAAACTGCAGCTGTAACAGTACATAATCTCACTGCAAAATCTAATTGTCTGTCGTTTTTGTGTGTGAGTGGCTATCAGTCTCTCTGTCTGTCTGTCTGTCTGTCTGTTTGTTGCATATGCATCATTGACAGATTTTAAGTTATTGTTAATAACATGCCCTGGGTTGAGAGAACAAAGGCTCCTGTCCACGTAAGATTCAGGGCCCCGTTTTACGAAGCGATCTTAACGCTAAGATTACCGTAAGTACATACAATAGCTATGTATTTAAGGTGGTCTTAGCGCTAAAATTGCTTTGTAAAACGGGACCCTGGTCCGTTTGTTTACAGCTCGTGTTCAGAGGTGCCGAAAATCTTACCAGTCTAATTTGCTAATATATCTTCTATTTGATTATAATGGCATGATGTAACCACGAGTAGAAAATGAACACGTATAAGAGTTTAATTTGTACGGAAGCGTATTCATGCTATTAACTTCTGTTACGTAGAAACGTTCTTCTATTTTTCATTTTGCACTAATGTGACTCCGTGGTTTGGAATTAAACGGCTTACTAATGTGTGTAATGATCAAATCAAGTAGTTTTTATCTCTCATTCCCTCTCTCTTTCTTTCTCTCATTCTCTCTATCTATCTCTCTCTCTCTCTCTCTCTCTCTCTCTCTCTCTCTCTCTCTCTCTCTCTCTCTCTCTCTCTCTCTCTCTCTCTCTCTCTCTCTCTCTCTATCTCGCTCATACACATCCTCACTCAATTCACTTCACTTTCACCTTTTTCAGGACGAGTGCAAATACACGTTATACATTATACCAGTACCAATGAGATTGTGTTTTATCTTCTGTGTTTTTGTGTATGGCTACATAATATTCACTTCATATGAACTTGTATATCCAACTTAATTACTAATTCAATTAAAATGTTAGTTAACTTACGGCGCACACTGTTTGTACTAATGTTGTTTTATTGTTGTTGACTGTGGAGTTCATGGAGGCGGTAAAACTCACGATTTGAATTCAAGGAGCATAAAGAAACTGAACGCATTAGAAGAAGAAGAAGAAGACTCTTTCGATAGGCAATTTGTTTTGTTTTGTTTTTTGTTAGGGTTTTTTTTTTCGAGGGTGTGTGTGTGTGTGTAAAAACGTTAGGGTCGCACTGTTTTACTAGGGATGATAGAGTAACCGGAAGCACAACTATTATTTTGTTTGGCCCTAGTACCTTGTGCATTACTTGTACTGGGATTTTCTATATAAACGAAAAACCTTTTTTATATTTTTAAAGGGACATTCCTGAGTTTGCTGCAATTTTTAAGATGTTATTGACTAACAGAGACTTTTTAACTATTGTAATTACATATCAGATGTATTTTTTTCTGCATAAAATATTAGTGGCTGTACATTAAACGTGTTTCTGATCATTCTAATATTTGTACTAGGTTAAATTTCATTTTATTTCCCAAAATATCTTTTTCGTACGTACGAAATTATTTGAAGACAAAATCCAGTTTGGGCTTCTTACAAATATTACAACGAACAGAAATGCATTGAATATACAGACATTGATATTCTAAACAAGAAAATATATTTAATATGTAAGTTTAATCGTAGAAATATTTTATTAGTCGGAAACATCTTACAATGCAGCAAACTCAGGAATGTCCCTTTAAAAGCAAAACAGTTGTCATCTGAAACAAATCTGGGTTTTTCCTCTCCAGATGTCTGGGAATGGCATTTGAGGCTATTTCGTACACACAGTTGCGTACATGCCTGTATGCGTGTGTAGAAACATTTCTACTAGTTTTTTTTTATTATTGACTTTTGTTCTCTTTATTCATTCGACCCTTCATCTCATTATTATTTCATAAACTGATCTATGTCTTTACTGGAGATTCGTCCGTGAACAGGATAAGATTTTTTTTTTTTTTTTAAAACCTACTTCATATGAAAGCAGGCACAACTTGCTGATTACATTTATTTTACGCGTTTATGCAATCTTTTGCGTTTAAGTAGAAAGGTCATTCGGTGCTTTTGGCAGCGAAACAAGAACACGATTGTGTGCCTCTACGATGTGGTGCCGCCAAACCTTGATATTAAAGTCACTAGATGTGACTTTCGCTGTAAAGGTCACTTGGGCGACCTCATCACGCACATTCACCGTAAACACATTTAACACCGGTCGGCCACCCACCGGCTAAGACCACAAACTGCCCAATCACACCGCTATTTAGCGTTAACGTAATATTATAATTTAGTAAAATATATTATATTATCTCCGCTATTAATGTTAGATAATCGGTAAACCGATACAGATGCTTGCTGTTTAATAAAACACAAGAATCCCAACACATGCTGGGTCGGTCATATTTGGGATAGGTTTTTAATCCCTTGCTGTTTTGACCGCTCGTGACGAATTTCGTTAAAGGTTCGAAAATTACAAACTCCATCATTATAGTCATATCATGTGTCAAATGGTTGGGTCCTATTTAAAACAAAATTAACAATACGATATAATGGAACAATTCGTTACAGTCACGACCGGCCTCGGTGGCGTCGTGGCAGGCCATCGGTCTACAGGCTGGTAGGTACTGGGTTCGGATCCCAGTCGAGGCATGGGATTTTTAATCCAGATACCGACTCCAAACCCTGAGTGAGTGCTCCGCAAGGCTCATTGAGTAGGTGTAAACCACTTGCACCGACCAGTGATCCATAACTGGTTCAACAAAGGCCATGGTTTGTGCTATCCTGCCTGTGGGAAGCGCAAATAAAAGATCCCTTGCTGCTAATCGGAAGAGTAGCCCATGTAGTGGCGACAGCGGGTTTCCTCTTAGAATCTGTGTGGTCCTTAACCATATGTCTGATGCCATATAACCGTAAATAAAATGTGTTGAGTGCATCGTTAAATAAAACATTTCTTTCTTTCGTTACAGTCACAATGACAAGTATCATTAAAGGGACATACCCTAAGGTATATGTTAGACTATTATAGCTGTTTTTTATAACTGAAATCATACTTTATTTAGATTTAATGTTTAGATTATCAATTTCCGTACATTCGAAGTGGGGTTTTGGTCATCCTGGTGGTTTTAATATCATAAAATGCATTTCTCATATTTTTAAAAACGCGCGTCCTTCTGAGAAGAAACAGTTACGGAGTCGTGTTTTAGTCCGTTTTTAGAGGGTATTTCACCATTTTCAAAGTCACAGACTCATGTTTCACTCAATTGTAACTTTATCCAAATGTGTTTTAGGTTTGTAGATTAACTAAACTTAGTGTTATTTTTTATGGGTTGAAACTAGGGTATGTCCCTTTAATATTAGCAATAATAACCGTGTCATTCGGTCAACATGGGCACTACTTCTGATAATGTAATCGATTTGTTTTTCATTGTGTATTGATCGACTCCAATATTGATTTATTATAAGACTCCATCATAGGTGGTCATGTGGGATAGAAAAGGTACACCCAAGGTGGTGGAAATTTCGACCTGAGACGAACGAATGAATGAATGAATGAATGTTTAACGACACCCCAGCAAATACATCGGCTACTGGGTGTTCGATCTGAGACGAGACTTGCATATGATGGAGTCACTTTTTTCTCGTTCATTCGGTAAATAAACCATTATTTTACACGAACAGACAAACGATGCCTGAACAAGTAACTTTTTTTTATTTGACCATATTATCCTAAATAAACTACACTATCATATTTGCCGTGTTTAATTCATGTGTTAAATATTAAATGAGTTTGTAGGTGAAATCTTTACGAAACGTTCTACAATAAACAAACAGTACGTAGCTTATATAATTAATGTTTTGTTACTGTAATTAAATGGGCAAGAAAACGATTCTATCACCGTTGTGATGTATACACATAGATAAGGCAATTCCAACCCTCGGGACAAAAATGTTTTTGTAAGGACCTCGGTAAACCTAGACCGATTTTTCTAGCACCGTGCACCCCTGCGCGTGCTGTAACCTCACCGTGGTGCAGGGGTGTAACATTCTCTTTGAGAATGGCCAATACAGCACAAATTGAAACTTTTAGTAAAAGTCAGTATCTATCTGTGATGTTTGTATTTTTGCACAGTTCTTTACACTGTTTTTGTTTAATTCTTGAATTTTTGTATTGATGTTGATCATCACCTTTTTTGTTTGCATTACCATAGTTTGACACCCAATAGCCGATGTATTTTTCGTGCTGGGGTGTCGTTAAACATTCATTCATTCATTCATTCATTCATTCATTCATTCTAGCACCGTGCAAAAGCTGGCTAATTCAGTCTAGTGGGCAAACAAGAAATTTATTACCTCATGGGCAGAGAGAAGTCGAGAAAGAAAAGTTATCTTTCTCTAGGAAAAAAAAAACCCACCCCACATTTCTTCCCCTAGATACAGGGGCGGGACGTATCCCAGTGGTAAAGCGCTCGCTCGATGCGTGGTCGGTCTGGAATCGATCCCCGTCGGTGGGCCCATTTGGGCTATTTTTCGTTCCAGCCAGTGCACCACGACTGGTATACCAAGGCCGTGGTATGTACTACCCTGTCTATGGGATGGTGCATATAAAAGATCCCTTAATGTTAATCGAAAAGAGTAGCCCATGAAGTGGCGACAGCGGGTGTTGTTAAATAAAACATTTCTTTTTTTCCCCTAGGTACGTTTTGACGTCATAAACAGTGCTTCGCTATAGGCGGTTAATTGTGTGTAAGAATAGTTTTCATATTCCCCAGCTTTCTTTCATGAGATAGCTCTGTCCCATATAATTGAGGATGAGAGAAAAGGTGTATTCTACATGCTTGTTTGATGATGAATACATGGTCTAATGGTTAACTCGACGCAAAGTGGAAAGTAGCGACGCACTATTCGGAAGGTTGTGCGTCAAATTGCAGCCTAGATAATAATAGTGTTTTAAAATACATGTGTGTTCACGTAATTTAAATTTGGTTTGTAACTGGTTGCAACCACTTGGTAGAACAGCTATATATATAGTACGGTTTTTGGTGGATCGACTGTGTTACCTTACGGCGACGCCACACAATACGAGTGCTTCGTACAACAATACTCGATTGTGAAAAGGCAAACATGACGACTTCATAGGTCCCTATCATGGACAGAACTCTCTGGCGAAGTCAGAGGTTGTGCCCACGACAGGCGTGCTTGAACAGTTCTCTGATGGAAGCATGCCAAAAATCAATAAACCAACATTTCATAGGTTGCTATGCAATCGGTTATTCTCGTATAAGACGCTCGTATCGTGTGGCACAGCCTTTAGCTTAGTTATGCATATACTGCATTCTAAAAGAGTGCATAGTCGCGTAAATGCTGTTGTAACGATTCTAAGACTGCATAAATCTACAACGATGACTATTATGGTTTTAAATATATACACAGATAACACATGTAAATACGAATGAACTTGTCATCGAGCAAACATCGGATAAGCGTGCAAATAAAATGAACGAAAAGCGTTAAAGTTCCATAAACCAAACATTGATTTTGACGTCATTGTTGTAATAGTTAAGGCCAAATAAAATAGATTGCTGGTCTCTGGTCAGCGCGCGCGTCGGTTTTGACTCCCGCGCGTCAAAAAAAAAAATCTAAATTCCCCAGGTATGACGTCGATTTTTGCCGGGATTTTCTTAAACCGCATTTGGAGCCAAAATGCCATCGCGCATGAAATAGGACGTGCATTCTGAGTTCAATTTAAATATGCCCCTTATTTCGGTATCAAATATACCCACCTTTTCTGTGCAATTCATGCTTTCAACAACAAAAATTGAAAAAAAAAAAAAATCTGCATCGCCGCATCAATTCTGGAACTTTGGTCTGACCAGAGACCAACATTTTATTTTTTTAAATTTTTTTCCCCTAAAGTTTGCTTTCCATATTATTTAATATGATAATCCTCATTTATTCCAAAACATGCAAAAAGGGACTATTTTAGCAGCCAATATGGATTTTTGATATGATCTGACATAATACCACATCATATATCATCAAATAGAGACAACAATCTTCTCTACAGTCGACATGGCAGTACAAAACTGTTTCAATGATTTTTGACAAAAAATGTCTTTAAATGCCTTCCCCAAATTTCGCCAGGTCAGGTCAAGTCAGGTCAGGTCATAGGATTCAACGTGCACACTCAGAACAAGCTGTTGTAGGACACGCCTGGCATGGGCACAGGTTTTGACTTCCGCCGGCTTCTCCGTCCACGTCAGGACAAATTTCGCCGTTTGACAGCGCCTTAAATACTGGTCCATATAGTTTCTTTGATCGTGTGTTGTGCACCTGTGTTAGATTCCATCATTAATAAGGTTGTGCACACATAAAAACTATCACCCGACTTGGGCAGTGGCCAAACCTATTACAATTTACCTGTCGGAGAAGACTTATATCGCCTCTTTATGTTAGGCAGTGTCGCGGGTTATCTCTGTGGTGAGCTTAATAACGAACAAGTACGAAATACGGTTATGACCCGTGACGAAGAAAAAAAAAAAGAGGAGAAAACTGATAACATGTTAGTTTTTACGTTGCGATACTGGGGGAATATAGGGGCGATACGTAGCCCAGTGGTAAAACGCTCGCTTGATGCACGGTCGGTTTGGGATCGATCCCCGGCAGTGGGCCCATTGGGTTATATCTCGCTCCAGTCAGTGCATCACGACTAGTACATTAAAGGCCGTGGTATGTGCTGTCCTGTCTATGGGATGGTGCATATAAAAGATCCCTTGCTGCTAATCGAAAAGAGTAGCCCATGAAGTGGCGACAGTGGGTTTTCTTTCTTAATATCTGTGTGATCCTTAACAATATGTCTGATGCCATATAACCGTAAATAAAATGTGTTGAGTGTGTCGTTAAATAAAAGATCTCCTTCCATTTCCGTCAGTAGCCCATTAAAAATTCTCCAATATTTTTCTTACTAAAATATGAACTTATTGAGTTACAATGTTTATGATCATATAGTGAAAGATTTAATGCCTACAATTACATTTCAAAGCAAATGTTAATAAATAATTTTGGCAGGAAGTCGCCATTATGCAAAAGATAATGTTAATCATGGACTTGGCCGCCGGTGCAGTGGTTAAGATATTGGTTGGTAGGTACTGGGTTCGCCTCTTGGTACCGTCTCCCCCAACCAGAGCGAGTTTAACGATTCAATCGGTAGGTGTAAGGCCACTATATCGACTTCTCTCTCACTGACCACTAACTAACCACTTAACCACTAATTCACTGTCCTGGACAGACAGCCCAGATAGCTGAGGTGCGTAGCCAAGGTAGCATGCTTGAACCTTAACTGGATATAAGCACGAGAAATAACTATAAATGAAATGAAATGGACTTGATACCAGGGCCGTATTCTGATCAAAATCCTAGCGGGGGGTACTACTTTTTAGAAACAAATGAAACACTATACAAATTAAACCCTGATATGTGTATGCTATTTTCTGTAGTAAAAAAAGAAGAAAAAAGAGAGATTCTCAGGGGGGCAATTGCCCCAACCCCCCCCCCCCCCGCCCCCGGGGGGTACGACCTTGGATACTGCGTGTATGTTTTACTTAGTTGTTTGTTCCAAAATTAATCAAACTTTGTAATATATGTGGGTGACAGATCTTAGTTTTTAACGGTGGGTGGGTTTTTTTTACTATTAGAGCAGTTTAGTGTTTAGATTACTCATTTACATACATTCGATGTGTTTGTGATTATTCTGGTACTTCTAACACCACAAAATATATTTTTCATATTTAAAAAACCCACTTACCTCTGAGAAGTAACGGTTATGGAGACGAGCTCTAGCTCCCCATCACTCCCCAGAGACTAGTTCAAGGAGACTGATTATTATCTCGCCTTAGGCTGTGATATTTGTTTCTCACATAGTACTACACAGTGAATAATTATCAAGGGAAATAAGATAATATCTTAAATGGCTTTCCATAATCTAAATTAGTGGAACAGTTAATCACTTCCTTCAATTTAGTTTTTCATCACCATGTCATTTCGTCATTAACAAATAAAACACAATACAACAAAACAATGTTAGAATACCAGTATCTAACATCATTAACCAATCAGTGCATTCTGTTTTTCTACCTCCCGATACGTTGAGTACTTTGGCTGGTTATTGAGGAAAATTACTGCAAAATACATATCTTGCCGCGCAGTGTTTACTCTGTAAGCTGAACAGAAATAGATATTAAATATTATTTTATTGGCAAATATTTCAGGAATTGGTGCAGTAACGCAACGCGTGCCCAAAGCAACACACGCTTGTTGATGCAAATCATTCTTGCTCTATGCTGTTTCGTGTATACGTTTTCCATGTAGACCGTTTTTATCTTCTCACGTGCAGTCGGTACACATAAATATTTCCTTTAGCTATTATAATGTGCATTGTTAGCATAAACAGGCGAAGGCATTGTTGTGAAAGAAAATATATTATAGCGAATAGCAAATATTGCACTGCCACTGACAAACCCGATGCAATTTGTGGTAGGACCAAAACAAATCAATGTTTTGGGCATCAAGAGAAGTGCACAGGCACAGGCACAGGCACAATCAACACCAAAACAACCGAACCCCTCCCCCTCCCCCTCCCCCTCCCCCCTCGCCTCCTTCAGGTCTGGGGCCTAATTCACAAAGCTCTCTTAGGCTCTGCTAGACGGTGTCCTGTTTTGTGTTGTCTTTCTGTCTCCTAAAGCTCAAATCACTTTCATCCTTTTTGGCTGAGCAGTCAAACTTTTATTTTTGCCTCTATATGTTCTCCAGATCTCTGATCGCAGAGACGTTTGGTTTTAGGTTTAGGACCTATTTTCTAACTTGATATTCCAAATTCCGCCCATCTCAAACTTTGCATTCCATAACCCTGCCCTGTTTTCAGACACTTGCACAGCCAGAGGGTGAACTTGCCACAACCTTGATTGGATATAAAGTGGGGTGTTTTAACGACACCACTTGAGTACATTGATTTATTAATCATTGGCTATTGGATGTCAAACATTTGGTCATTTTGATATACAGTCTTAGAGAGGAAACCCGCTACATTTTTTCTATAAGTAGCCAGGAATCTTTTATATGCACCATCCCACAGACAGGATGGCACATACCACGGTCTTTGATATACTAGTCGTGGTGCACTGGCTGGAACGATCCTCCAAATAACTTGCGGATGGGTACTGCCCTGTAGAGTCGAGGAATCCCGCTACCACAACATAGTTTACTCATGGTTAGTCTTTATACGCATTTCCCACAGGCAGGACAACGCATACCACAGACTGCGCTATGTACGTATGTAAACGCTTTACACCAACGTAACCTCTTGATTATCTGAACAGGTGAAACGTTTCGAGAGGTTTTTTATGTTGTTTGGGTTTTTGGGGTTTTTTTTTTTTTTTAATGTAGCGAATTTTTTTTTTAACTTAATTGCACCAACAGAGATATTACACGATAATCTCTCAAAACGTTTTCTTCACATTCACGTTCGTGGGCAAGATACCAACATTTACGCAAACAAGCTTATGAGAAAAGCACCGAGAAACTGTAAACGCTGTGCCTGGCCTCTTCGGTGTCGTAAATTAGTCGTAACTGAGGAAATCCAACGTCATTAGGTGAACATCAACGTTTTTTGTTTGTTTTCATCGCTACTGCAAGGGTTCGTATACGAAAAATACGTTCAATATGTAAACTGGTGTTACGTATCTTCCGACTACGATCATGTCTGCATCAATTTGGGACGTTTCATAAAAACCTGATTACTAAAAAAAGACAGAATTTTGTTTTAGATCGCTAAATTTATTTAAGAAAAACTATTTCTAAGTAAAACAGATTTTAAAGAGATTATGTTTACTATAGACGTGTTAAGGGACAGACCCTAGTTTTTAAACACTAAGGCATATTTCTTACTATTAGAGCCGTTTATGGTCACTGAAATCAAACATTACTTATATTTTATTGTTTAGATTATCCATTTCCGTACAACTGAAGTGTTTCTGGTCATCCTGGTGTGTCTAATACCACAAAATGCATTTTTCATATTTTTAAAAACGCACGTGCGTCTGAGAAGTAACGATTATGGTGTCGCGTTTTAGTCTATGTTTAAGGGTATTTCAACGTCACAGACTCTTGTTTCACTCTGTTGTATCCATAGGTGTTACAGGTTTATAAACTAAACACACTTTTAGTGTCCATTTTTACAGGTTAAAACTAGGGTCTAGGTGAAAAATATGCCTTTGTGTTTAAAAACTAGGGTCTGTCCCTTTGTGTGTCAATAAATGCCCGAGGGAGCTATACAGTTTAAATTATGAGTTGAGGAAATGGAGAGTGTTTTAGACATATTTTGTTTTTTGTTGCATATGATGGCCATCTAGGATTTCCAAATATTCTTATAAAGTTGGGAGGTTTTTAATGCTACTTTAAACACAGACTCGCCTGAAAGTGGTGGATGGATTCGTGAATAAACTATATTAGCTTTTCGTCAAAATGGTTTTCAAAACACACCAAACAGCATTTACTAAAAGGTTTGTTTTGTTTAACTGGAGCACATTGATTAATTAATCATCGGCTATTGGATGCAAACATTTGTTAATGCTGAATAGTAGTCATCAGAGGAAACCAGCTACATGTCCTAATGCAGCAAGGGATCTTTTATATGCACTTTCTCACAGACAGGAAAGCACATACCACGGCCTTTGGCCAGTTGTGATGCACTGGTTGGAACGAGAAAAAACTCAAGCAGTTGAATGGATCCACTGAGGTAGTTCGATCTTCGACGCAAGCACCCCAGGCGAGCACTAAACAGACTGGGCTAAATCCCGCCGCCTAGCATTTACAAGACCATGAATGAAAGAAAGAAATGTTTTATTTAACGACGCACTCAACACATTTTATTTACGGTTATATGGCGTCAGACATATGGTTAAGGACCACACAGATTTTAAGAGGAAACCCGCTGTCGACACTACACGGGCTACTCTTTCCGATTAGCAGCAAGGGATCTTTTATTTGCGCTTCCCACAGGCAGGATAGCACAAACCATGGCCTTTGTTGAACCAGTTATGGATCACTGGTCAGTGCAAGTGGTTTGCACCTACCCATTGAGCCTTGCGGAGCACTCACTCAGGGTTTGGAGTCGGTATCTGGATTAAAAATCCCATGCCTCGACTGGGATCCGAACCCAGTACCTACCAGCCTGTAGACCGATGGCCTAACCACTACGCCACCGAGGCCGGTTTACAAGACCAAGTCGTCATTACATCTGAGTTGCATTACACGACTTAAGTTTTGATTAGAACTTATTTGATTTACAAGACTGACTCAACCTATTTTCGTGCTTATTTCCTTAACACTCCTCAGCTATCTGGGCTGTCTGTCCAGGACAGTGGGTTAATTGTTAGTTGGTTAGTGGTTACTGAGAGTGAAGAGGGTGTAGTGGCCTCACACCTACCCACTGAGCCCTTAGGAACTCGCTCTGGTCTGCGAACCCAGTACCTATCAGCCTGTAGTCCGATGGCTTAACCACTGCGCCACCGAGGCCGGTTTTTATTTATAACACTAACTTTTCATTATAACCGAGTTGGTATATCCTCTTTTAGACGATCCCTCATCAGTTAAATATTCTAACATATACTGACACACAATGAAAACGCAAAACAAATATTTTTCAATATTTTGTTGTGATTAATGAAAAATATATTTATTAGACTTAAAATAACAATTTATGAGAGGAAGCCATTGATTGGTACTTTTGTCTGGGTCTTAATCCTGGTTTTGTTCTCGTTACACATACAATAGCAGAAACACACAAAATGGTGTAAAATGCGTTCACTACATGTTCAATCATGCTGCATGCAATTCACGTGAAATACCAGTATGTGGACACATAAAAGTCATGTAACGGTGTCATATTCCTCGTCACATTAAGAATGCCACGACTCGGAGAAGAACAGTTGGAGCGAGCGTTGGGCATGGTTCAAGGGGAGACTTCGCAAAGCCAAGTTGCTAGGACCTTCAGAGTCCATCCATCAACTATTGGACGACTTGTTGAACGTCATCAACAGACCTGGAGTGTCCATGATCGACCTCGACCTGGTCAACGTCCCGTTACGATGACAGCAAGCAACACGATAGGACGTCATGGAAGGCCTATCCATCCGATGACGGTCATCCATCGACTCAGAACGGCTGGACTCAGATGCAGACGCCCGTACAACGGTAACATCATGACACCGCGACATCGTGCTGCGAGAATACAGTTTGCTCTCCAGAATGGTAATCATCCACCAGCCTTTTACCGGAGTATTGTTTTCTCAGATGAGTCCCGTTTCTCTGTCTCCTTTGCCGATGGAAGAGCACGTGTGTACAGGAGACTCCATGAACAGTACGCTGACGGATGTGTGAGGGAACGTGATCGGTTTGGCGGCGGTTGACTGATGTTATGGGGGGGGGGGGGGGGGCAATCAACCTTGATTTCAGGAGTGATCTCATTATTGCCCACGATGCCCTTACAGCCCAGCGTTATGTTGATGTTATTCTAAGACCAGTTCTCCGGCCACTTTTGCGCCATTACCGAAGACCAGGAGGTCCCCTTCTGTTTCAACAAGACAATGCCCGTCCACATACTGCAAGAATTACCCAGGCATTCCTGCAACAAGCCGGTATCACCGTGTTGAACTGGCCCGCTGTTTCACCGGATTTGAACCCAATTAAACACGTGGGATGAGTTAGGACGTCGTGTACGTCACCGCCAGCCACCACCGCGTAACGTCGCTGAGCTTGCACAGGCGTTGCAGGAGTGGAGGAACAATCCTGTGGATTATTTGAGATGTTTGTGCCAATCCTTTCCCCGTCGTCTTCATGCATGCTCACGGGCCAATGGTGGACACACCAGATACTGACCTTGATATGGAGGGGGGGGGGGGGGGTTGAACGTTTCGATTACAAATGCAACTCGATTACTGATGATAACTGGCCATGTTTCCATGTCAATGTATCTCATGAATACCAGTCATTAATGTCATATTACATTATCCATCAATTCATTAATAGTTTGTCGTTATTTGCAATGAAAAGTTGTTTTTGCGTTTTCATTGTGTGTCAGTATATTAAGTAAATATGATTTTTTTATTCCATATTTTAGTCTCGTAGTGTAATTGTTAGTGTGGCTCTCTGGCTAACAGCTAGTTTGAAAACCAAACATATAACATCTTTAACATGTTACACTATTACAAACGAAGCACTAACTGCTCCAAGCCAACGATTTGAACAACTCCTCGCAATAAGAAAGGAAAATGTTGCAACTCCGTGATGATCAATAAATCTGTAGCGCCTGAGCATAATCGGTCGATATGTAATTCGGTTTGTCCATCTAGAGAGGTGCCCGGGGTTAGACGCCATTATCATCAGTCAAGGCAAACGAGACGTTATGTCCGAGATTTTGATTAGTCTAGTCAAACGTGAGCGATCACCAATCAGGACCGCCGATATTAAACACAAGCGTAGATCAAATACGGGTGTCCGGTTCAGCCAATCGCGTTGCTTTGCCTTTGAATAGGTCCAACCACTCGATATAATAAATAAGCAAGTTGTACAAAACCACAAAGATTAATATTCCCTAATAATGTAGCTAATTGATATTTAACTTAAAGTAGATATTTACTTCGACCTCGCGGGAAGACTAAAGAATAAATATACTGGAAATGATCGAGCGAAGATTTAACTGAATAACAAAAAGACATTCAGGAATGGTAAATAGTATATATTGTACTGCTCCGTAAAACTTGGAGATCGTGGCGGGAAATAAGAAATTAGCAAACAGTATCGATTCTACCGAAGATGCCTGCAGTAAATGACACTTGATCAAGTTAACACTCATCCATCAATTGCTACCAGCTGGCCATCGGCTTATTGGGCTTGTAGTGGTGGGTTTGCTTAATGGAAAGTTGTAAGGCGACAATTATACACCCATGTCTCTCTCAGCCAGTGCACTACGACTGGTATATTAGAGGCGGTGGTATGTGCTATCCTGTCTGTGAGGTTGTGTGTATAAAAGATGATTTGCTGCTAATGGAAAAATATAGCAGGTTTCCTTTCTGAGACTATATGTTAGAATTACCAAATGTTTGACATCCAATAGCTGATGATTAATAAATCAACGTGTTCTAGTGGTGTCGTTAAACAAAACAACCTTTTACTTTGGTGGTAAATGGTAGGTGCAGCATATATGTGGCGATAGTAGATTCTCTTCTTCAACGTGGATTTATAAATTTCTGTCCTGGACGGACAACCTAGGCAATTAATTTGTATATCAAGAATGGCGTTCTTGAAACTTAATGGATAAAACGCGTGAACATAAATTATGACTGATTATTATAAATTATCTTCAAAGAAATAGATATAAATGTGGTTTTTACCACCATCAACATTATGAGTGTGTTGTACATAGACCGTGTGTTGTCTGTTCGTGCTGGTTAATATGAATATTAACACAGAGTAATTTTCTTCTTTTCTTACTTTCTGACAAATATAAATTATGGAACAGAAGTCACAAGTTGGTGATGTAGTTTCTATTTTCCTTTCCAATATGAACAACAGCATGGAGATACATGGTTAACATCATGGCGATACAGATAATCAGCGTTTCTGCCAGAGGGTAAAACGGGTGTGACACCACACCCAAATATTTTGGCAGATTTTATTTTATTTTTATATATAATTAATTACTCTTTTTATTGCTGTATGATTTTCTTAACCCTAACCCTAAACGTAACCCATTTTCTTTCTGGGGGAGGTTCCCCATACTCCCTATTGACTGTGGTTGCATTCAATTCCATAGCGCCATACCCAAATATTTCTTTCTGGCAGAAACACTGATAATATATCAGTCTCAGCTCTTGGGTGAATAACACACACGTCTCCCGATAGAGTTGACATTGCCATTGAGAGCCCCAAAGAAATGAACAGCAGATCTGTCCTCCTTGGGTCTCCTCTTCGGTCTCTCTGGGTCTATACTTAGGTCTATACTTGGGGGTCTCTCTGGGTCTATACTTAGGTCTATACTTGGGGGTCTCTCTGGGTCTATATATTTTCATGTATAGGAAACGAAATATTTAGAAGATACATATGTTTCTTGACGCGTAATTGTTGATAAGCTGGGGGCAACAACTAAAATACCATAGTGTTCTTGATTGCTGTAATTTAGTTTCACACTTATTGGTCTGATTAAAGACTAAGTCATTGCATAAAGACCGGTGACACAATAGCAATCAATTGAATCGGACATGAACGGCTAAAATATAAATTACATTTGATTATAGTTGTAAATGTTACACTGTGACAGTTCTCCCCCGTCTAAAGAAAGACACGTCCTCGTGTGTAGTATATAAATTTGTTAAGATAAAGTTCGTATACAGTGCTTGTAATAGTTGTCCCGTGTCCGAAATGTTGTAGCACAAATAAACTAATTCATCCATCCGACAGGTTTTTCGCTTGTACCGTAATTTCGTAGAGTCAGTTGCTTAGCGTTCACGTTGTCTAGGGCAATTGTAGATGGGCATTTTAAGTTTGAATCCATTCCTAGTCGGTGATTGTGATTGTATAAAAGCATACATGATTTTGACTATATGAATGTCAAGCTTACATTTTAATTTTAATTTACTTGTTATTGATAATTAATGATAAAATTTGATAGGTATTGAAATACGTACATGTACATTTGAGCTATCATTTAGAAAAGAAAATTTTAAACAGAGAATGTGTAATCGAACAGATTTGAATAACATTCACAATATCTTTTGCCAAATAACCCATTAACGTTTTTACAGACTTTGACGCTTGGGAAATTCCGTTTTGTAGAATTTCGTGATAAACTAGTCGTCCGGATTTTTGGTTTTCGTTGACACGAATATTGATGCATTTCTGTTGGTCCAACTGCTCTTAAGTTCTATTTATGTCACATCTTGATTAAACAAAGTTCTTTTTCGCAAGACTGTACTCCACTCAGTTATACTTGGTTCAGTTATACTTGGCTGTAGAATCAGGTCGATTTTCATTGTACTGGCTTGGCTGTAGGTCGATGTGGATTTTGGTGTACTCATACATTAGGTAATATAGAATTGAAATACGCTGTAGCCATCAAAAATCTCAACTCTGCCATCTACTTCGTTGTGCTTGCTTGACTGTAGAATAAGGTAGATTTTGCCATCGGATCTCCGCCAATTAACATAGTGTAGTTTTTTCTTATTAACACAGTGTAGGTTTTTCTTGTGTTGTTTTTCTGGAATGTAATGAAGGAACAGAAGACGCAAGTTGGTGATGTAGTTTCTATTTTCCTTTTCAACATGAAATATGATTAACAAGTTAAAAACATGGTGATACAGATCATATATAAGTCTCAGTTCTTGTGTGAATGACACACGTCTCCCGATAGAGTTGACATTGCGACTGAGAACCTCAAGGGAAAGAACAGCAGATCTGTCCTCCTTGGGTCTCCCCTTCGGTCTCTCTGGGTCTATACTTAGGTCTATACTTGGTGGTTTCTCTGGGTCTATACTTAGGTCTATACTTGGTGGTTTCTCTGGGTCTATACTTAGGTCTATACTTGGTGGTTTCTCTGGGTCTATACTTAGGTCTATACTTGGTGGTTTCTCTGGGTCTATACTTAGGTCTATACTTGGTGGTTTCTCTGGGTCTATACTTAGGTCTATACTTGGGGGTCTCCCTGGGTCTATACTTAGGTCTATACTTGGGGGTCTCTCTGGGTCTATACTTAGGTCTATACTTGGTGGTTTCTCTGGGTCTATACTTAGGTCTATACTTGGGGGTCTCCCTGGGTCTATACTTAGGTCTATACTTGGGGGTCTCTCTGGGTCTATACTTAGGTCTATACTTGGTGGTTTCTCTGGGTCTATACTTAGATCTATACTTGGGGGTCTCTCTGGGTCTATACTTAGGTCTATACTTGGGGGTCTCTCTGGGTCTATACTTAGGTCTATACTTGGTGGTTTCTCTGGGTCTATACTTAGGTCTATACTTGGGGGTTTCTCTGGGTCTATACTTAGGTCTATACTTGGGGGTTTCTCTGGGTCTATACTTGGTGGTTTCTCTGGGTCTATACTTAGGTCTATACTTGGGGGTTTCTCTGGGTCTATACTTAGGTCTATACTTGGGGGTTTCTCTGGGTCTATACTTAGGTCTATACTTGGGGGTTTCTCTGGGTCTATACTTAGGTCTATACTTGGTGGTTTCTCTGGGTCTATACTTAGGTCTATACTTGGGGGTCTCTCTGGGTCTATACTTAGGTCTATACTTGGGGGTTTCTCTGGGTCTATACTTAGGTCTATACTTGGGGGTCTCTCTGGGTCTATACTTAGGTCTATACTTGGGGGTTTCTCTGGGTCTATACTTAGGTCTATACTTGGGGGTTTCTCTGGGTCTATACTTAGGTCTATACTTGGGGGTTTCTCTGGGTCTATACTTAGGTCTATACTTGGGGGTCTCTCTGGGTCTATACTTAGGTCTATACTTGATGGTTTCTCTGGGCCAATATAATATTATTTTCATGTATAGAAAAAAAAATATTTAGAAGATACGTATGTTTCTTGACGCGTAATTGCCATAGGTTATTGTTCTTAGCTGATAAATTGGGGTCAACAACTAAAATACCATAGTGTTCTTGGTTGCTGTAATTTAGCTTCACACTAATTGGTCTGATTGCTAGCCCCTGATTAACTAAAGACTAAGTCATTGCATAATCGACAGGTGACACAATAGCAATTAATTGAATCGGACATGAACGGCTAAAATACAAATTACATTTGAATATAGTTGTAAATGTTACACTGAGACAATACAGGGCCGTACTCTCCGGGGGTGGGGGGTGGGGGGTGTCCCCCTGAAAATACACATCTCAGGATTTAATTTGTATAGTGTTTCATTTGTTTATAAAAAGTAATAACCCCCCCTCCCCGGATTTTGATCAGGGTACGGCCCTGCAATATTGTAGAAGACGAATACCAATTGATCCTAGTTTAACAGTACCATAAAAGGCAGATACATTAAACATATGTTTTACAATAAACCATCAACATTAATGATTAAAACTAATTCAACTACTGTACATTGACAACTTAACACAACATCTGTTATTGGCGTGCAACGTAATATATTCTATATAACATTATGCTTATTACCCCCGTCTGTTAACATTATTATAGTCAGTAAATAATATATGTATGCCTGTGTTTTGGTAAATAAATATAATTGATGTAGCAGACATCAGAGAAGAAAAATCTATATTTTGCCATAACAGACTCTTATGCCTAAAATAATAAAAAGGTACTCCATAACAAGGTGTGTATTTAGTGGTAATACATATGGATATTGGGTAGCTGTATATAATTCAGTTCAGTTTACTAGTAGTGGGTATTAAATACAATTCTGTTAACTCCCCACTCCATTCCCAATGTATTCATTTAAGTTTGCTCACTACCATTCACGTTTGCATGTATGCACTCCAATACAATTTGGGGCGGGACGTAGCTCAGTGGTAAAGCGTTCGCTTGATGCACGGTCGGTCTAGGATCGACCCCCGTCGGTGGACCCATTGGGCTATTTTCATTCCAGCCAGTGCTCCACAATTGGTGTAGCAAAGGCCGTGGTATGTACTATCCTGTTTGTGGGATGTTGCATATAAAAGATTTCTTGCTGCTAATCGAAAAGAGTAGCCCATGAAGTGGCGACAGCGGGTTTCCTCTCTCAATATATGTGTGGTCCTTAACCATATGTCTGACGTCATATAACCGTAAATAAAATGTGCTGAGTGCGTCGTTAAATAAAACATTTCCTTCCTTCCAATACAATTTCTATTTCAGAATATAGTCTGTTAAAATTATGAGAAGGCTACGATAACGAGACTTGTGTTTAGGAAATACAATCACGTAGCAAGTACCATGTTAAAAACAAATTCAATATATGCTGACGACAAATATTTTAGGTTATCCACCCTAAGCCCAGTGCACTAGCTCAATTTGCTATTATACCAGTAGCAGCATACCACGTGCGCGGTTGTTTTCATTTAGAACAAAAAGGTAACAAGTAACTTCAAACCAATGGGTTATTTGAATATTATAGAAGTCAAACTACTTGTAATCATCAAAGAATGAAAAGGCATTTCAGTATGTTTTATTGTTGTTTTTAATGGAGAACTATTTCCTAAACCGCATTGTATTAAGCTGCCATACAAAGTAAAGACACGTCAAATGGTGGTGCGATGCCTTAAATTCGCAGACACTAGTTTCAGCTCGTAAAACCGGACACTAAGTTTGGTTAATCTACAAACCTATAACACATTTGGATACAGTTATAATAGTGTGAAACCAGAGTCTGTTATACTGAAACAAGTTAAACATTGCTTTGTTTAACGACACACATTGATTTATTAATCATCGACTGTTGGATGTCAGACATTTGGTAACACGTAGTCATCAGAGGAAACCCGCTAATTTTTCCTATTAGCAGCAATGGATCTTTAATATGCACTTTCCCACAGACAGAAAAGCACATACCACGACCTTTGACCAGTTGTTGTGCACTGGTTGGAATGAGAAAAAAACAGTTAGTTGAATGGATCTACAGAGGTGGTTCAGTCTTGCGACGAAGCACCTCAAATGAGTACTCAACCGACAGAGCTAAACTAAAAAAACTACCCTTAAAATAGCCTAGAGCCAACACCATAACTGTTACTTCTCAGAGGTAGATTTGTTTTTAAATATATATATTAAAAAAAATACATTTTGTGGAATTAGGATTTAAAAAACACCAGGATGACCAGAAACAATTTGGATGTACGGAAATTAATAATCAAAACAATAACATCTAAGTAATATCTGATTTCAATTATTAACAACGACGATGATAGTGGAACATATGTCGAAGTGTTTAAAGTCTAGGGTTTGTAACTTTAAGGAATGGATGATAGCAAAAGTGTCGGTTACTTGTTTTATTTGTTTAGATTTAGTGGCTTGGCGCATCTCTCTGTTGAATTAATCCAAGAGTGTTTTATTAATCGTAATCGATGAACTAGCTCTCTAGTCCATGAGCCGAGACCCCACATTTGACCAATTGGTACCATCCGAGGGCACCAAACTTAACTATGCTTTTGTGATAGGTGTATGTATCTTGATATCAAAACAGCATGATGGACTTTTCTGCAGGGTAGCTTAAGGTAAAAATAATTGAGTTTAAGTAAAGAGGGGGTATTTTTCTGAAAATTTAATAGCATTTCTCTTTATTAATATGTATGTCATTATATAGCTAAATTTAAACTGAAATGCCCTTGTCAACATTCACCAGGAATTCATTATGAATTATTCCCAGCTAATTAAGGCATTGCAACATCATTTTAATCCAAGTTGGCCGACAATGTATCAGCTAGAACAAGGAAATCATAATTTATCATCAACTAGGAAGAAATGTATATGTTATTAACTTAATTTTATGGGCAAAGGAGTTCATTTATAAAGACTTCATGCTAAGTGAGATATTGCATCATGAATTAAATCGATAATGGCCATGAAAATGGCCGCCAACAATAAGAAGTGGTCATATATTACATTCTATATATTTCCCCCCAAGAGTAATTTATACTTTAAAAAACAGGGTTTTCTATATGGCAAGCATTTGAATTCTCTCAATAACGTTCTAATACAGAGATATTTTATCATTGCCTGAATTCAATGTTCACAATGGTTGCAAAAACAAAGAAATGACCACTTTATGTGTTTAGCATCACCTAAAACAATCATTGTGAAACTGTTAAGTTTTAAGGGTAAACCAATTCTCTTTTTCTAAAAAATATCTACATATATAAAGTTGATTGGCATAGACCAAGTAATTTACAATGCCCACCTTGCTATCATGATAAATGGGCATATGCACGCAATTCACAAATGATTAAATTTTATACTACAGGTGGCTGAAAAGTTTAACTACGAATGATGTATAGAAGACCCTTGACAGTGTGCATGTATTCTGTACAATACGGTCTACACCTACAGGCTGCATTGGAACCTGGTAGCATATTTTGCAGGCATCAAAGTGACTAGGTATTCCCAGTTGATGGAAATGGACAAAACTGGCTTCTGAAATGACTAACTTCAACTTTGGTGTCAACTTTATGGGATGATGCTCCTTTCTTTGCCACTGTTAAGAGGTGGGCAGCAGAGTCCAAGAGGACAAGGAAGATATTCAACTGCCACCATAAAGGAAACTGTTGATAAACTACAAGGATGGTCGACAAGTCGCCACATGCCAGGTAGCCAATACACAAGCCACGTAGCCAATAAGAAAGTTGAGAACATTCTGAGGAAGGAACCGGACATGACAAACATTTCAGCATGCTGGGTTTCAATGCACCTGTACACAAGTATGTTGCTGCCATGGCTGCAATTCATGACTCTGGCTTTGAACTCACCGGAACATCCACCAGATTTGGCCCACCAGATTTCCACCTCTTCCCAAACTTGAAGAAAAAACTGTCTGGCAAGCATTATGCAAATGCTAATGACGTCATTTCTGCTGTGTAGGACTCTTTACACCACCAGCAGGAAGGCTTCCATACCAATGGGATCCAGGCACTCCAGCATCATTGGCAGCAGTGTCTGGACCTCGAAGAGGATAAGACCGGCCTCGGTGGCGTCGTAGTTAGGCCATCGGTCTACAGGCTGGTAGGTACTGGGTTCGGATCCCAGTTGAGGCATGGGATTTTTAATCCAGATACCGACTCCAATCCCTGAGTGCTCCGCAAGGCTCAGTGGGTATGTGTAAACCACTTGCACCGACCAGTGATCCATAACTGGTTCAACAAAGGCCATGGTTTGTGCTATCCTGCCTGTGGGAAGCGCAAATAAAAGATCCCTTGCTGCCTGTCGTAAAAGAGTAGGCTATGTGGCGGCAGCCGCTTTCCTCTAAAATTTAAAAAAAGTGTCAGAATGACCATATGTTTGACGTCCAATAGCCGATAAGATAAAAAATCAATGTGCTCTAGTGGCGTCGTTAAATAAAACAAACTTTACTTTATTTTTTTCGAAGAGGATTATGTTGAAAAATAATTATCAATCAACTCCGTCAACGCAGTCCATCACAGTCAGTTTGAGAACTTTTCAGTCACCAATCATACTTTTAGCATTCCCATTTCCTATCTCTCTATAATTGCATTTTGTCAACCAAGACAATTTTCCTGCCCATAACATGGCAATTACTAATATACTAGTATACTTCTGTTACACCTGCAAATGATCGATTATCACCAAATGAACTTAGTAGCTATATATTCACAGGATTCAAACTACTGCCAACAAAAATACTTTATTTTGGAAAATACACCACCCAGTAATCAAGGATCTAATGATGTAAACACAGTAGGTGTTTTATATTATATACATGTATTCAGCCATTTCACTTTCATTCTTGTCATAATATTGTGTAAGGTTGCTTTTTTGGTGCAACGGCTGTTCGAGAATCTGTCCCACGAGAGTCACAGAACAATATATATCTCCTCAGAGATAATAACATAGAGAAGCTTAGCTAATCTGCAATTAATAAATTAACAGAAACCTAGTTCGGCGTCCAGACAAGTTGCGTGTTTTAGTGGGTCCCGCATCCAGCATCTTCGTGCGAAGAGAACTCGGAAAGAAAAAAATCTTTGAATTATTAATTTAATTATTTTTTACACGTTTTAAGACGATCACAGTATTGTTACCGAGTTAAAAATCAATTCTAGGGTCAATGTTTGATCATCGCCTGGAAGTAGTCTAAAAACTAGTTTACCGAAAACTTGTACTGATTACGTCTGGGTCAAGTTGTGAAAAGCCAATAATACCAGTTAGGTTAAAATCGCAATATATAATTTACACATAGAATCACAGCCTTGGTCAATTCGAGTATTTCCGATATTAAAGGGCCTATCTTGGGTTTTCAGCCCTAGCGAGACTTCCGTTTGTTTCCCTAAAAATATGAACACACATCTTGCTTTTTTTTTTTCCTTTTTTTTTTTCTTTTTCAAACTGCTCAGCTGTCTTGTTTGACGAAATTCCACGTTACACATAGCGTATATAGCGACAGAGGGGAGTAGGGGCGGGCTATTTCTCGTTCCAGTCAGTGCTCTTAAACTGGTGTAACAAATGTTGTGGTATGTACTATCCTGTCTGTAGTCGCCAACAAGGCTCTGTTATCGCAAATATCTTACATTGGCTGTAAATTTAGGACAGTCCCTTTAATAGGTCAGCTTCTGTGAATTTATGCCTTTAAGAGTGTCAGTGTCCAGTGTTACATTTTTAGCATTAAGGTTACAATAAAATAATCTGATATGACACGGGCTAAAATTTCATGTAGGAAAAAAAGTTAAACAAACTGCATTATAAATATTTACACTGTAAAATAAATTCAGTTTATGCAAAAACCACACAAAAAACACAAAAAAAACACACACAAAAAAAACCACACACCAACTCACTCAGCACAAAAGGCTCGCAAAGTCATGTTTTATATTTTAAAGAAATCAAATTGTCAATTGAATATTGTTTTAAATTATTCGATGCAGTGTTGTACCTATATTACTATTACTATGGTTGTGAAATCTGGGGATTAAAAATATCAATATATTAGAAAGTGTACATATCCAGTTTTTACGATATTTAGCAAATGCAAGAAAAAGCACACCTGTATAGACGTTATATAGAGAGTTTGGAAGAAAACCACAACTGCTTATAATATCCATGCGTATTGTGTGTTTTTAGGCTCGCCTTCTTACAGATAAATGTTCCAAGCTATCAGTACAGATCTACACATTATTATTCCATGACTATATACAATGTGGAACAAACCATAAATGGATTATCAGTGTTAGAGATATATTTTATAAGCTTGGCCTACATACTATCTGGGACAGGCAAATGTTTAGCTCAGTAGCATAGTTAAAGACATTAGTCAAACAATGAATGAATGAATGAATGTTTAACGACACCCCAGCACAAAAATACACATCGGCTATTGGGTGTCACAAATGGTAAGTATATGAAAATATTATTTATATATATTTATGTAAAAAAAACAGTGTAAGGAGCGAGCTGTGGGTGAAAAGTATAATACAATACATAAAATCAAGGTAAGTATATTTTAAAACTTTGTATAGAAGTCAAAGTGTTAGTCAAACAGACCAGACCAGTTTTTACAGAACTGGCAAAGTGACATTTCAAAATCCAATAATGAATGAATGAATGTTTAACGACACCCCAGCACGAACAATACATCGGCTACTGGGTGTCAAACTATGGTAATGCAAACAAATAACGTGATGATCAACATCAATATAAAAATTCAAGACTTAAACAAAAACAGTGTAAAGAACTGTGTAAAAACACAAATATCACAGAATTTTACAGATACTGAATTTTACTCAAAACTTCAATTTTGTGCTGTATTGGCCATTCTCAAAGAGAATGTTACACCCCTGCACCACGGTGAGGTTACAGCACACGCAGGGGAAAATCCAATAAAGGTTTAACGTATAGACTATTTAAGAGAACTTAGTGTTTGAAACATATATCAATGACAATATACTTGATAAAACTATGTGTAATACATTTCTTAGATTTCGTATAGCTAATTACTTTTTACGTATTGAAACAGGAAGATGGACCAATATTTTATATGAAAACAGGAAATGTATCTATTGTGCTAGTGATGATGTTGGTGATGAATTTCACTACTTATTTATATGTACAAAATTTTCACAAGATAGATGTAAAGATATTCACAAATATTATTTTACAATACCAAATGTAAACAAATTTAAGCAGCTTTTTAATTGTAAAAATATAGGCACCCTTAGAAACTTGTGTAGATTTATAACTGTTATCAACAAACAGTTCTGTTCCTCCTAAGACTTTCATTATTTACAGTTTATGAATTGGGTTCTTTTTTAAAACCTGACATCTTGATGCTGTTATATATGTATATTTGTATTCCACAAATGCCATCGAACGATGGCCCTGAGCGTAATAAAGTTCGGTACTGTTCTGTTCTGTTCCGTTTTGTTCCGTTCCGTTCTGTTCTGTTCTGTTCCGTTCCATTCCATTCCATTCCATTCCGTTCCGTGCTGTTCCGTTCTGTTCTGTTCTGTTCTGTTCCGTTCCGTTCCGTTCTGTTCTGTTCTGTTCCGTTCTGTTTTGTTCAGTTCTGTTCCGTTTTACTGTATGGCAAAGTTAAACTCTTCGCTATCTCTACATAGTAGACAAAGATCGTTATATAGCACCCCGAGTGATTTTAAACACACGCGCACAAAACAGAGAGTGCGCCGTTACTAAACACTTTATGATGATTTAAAACACATGTTCACCGCGCCACATCTTCAAAGATGGATGTCTGTTTAGACACTTAAGACATTTTGATACGTCAGTGCACAACTTAAAATACGTACATCGTGGTAGTTCATTAATGTCATTTTACACCAGTTAACAGATTTTAAAATTTTATATCTTTGTAAAATATATAAACAGGTAGACAGGCAAATGTTCATTGATATTCGTAGATGGACAGAAGGTAGGACAGAAAGGCGGGCTGGCATTCAATCAGAGCCACTGAGTAAATGGAAAAAGAGAAAGAGAGAGACAGAGAGTCACAGAAAGAGACAAAGAGATAGAAACACAGACACACAGAGAGATACATATGAGTGAGTGAGAGAGAGAGACAGAGAGAGACAGAGACAGAGAGACAGAGACAGAGAGATAGAAAGACAGACAGACAGACGTGTACAGAGTCAGTGAGTGAGACAAAAAGAGAGAAAACAGAGATATAGATAGACGAAGAAGAGAGAGAGAGAGAGAGAGAGAGAGAGAGAGAGAGAGAGAGAGAGAGAGAGAGAGAGAGAGACATGTCAGGGAGTGAAACAAAGACAGAAACACAGAGATAGATGGAGAGACAGGCACATAGAGAGATGGTGAGAGAGAGAGAGAGAGAGAGAGAGAGAGAGAGAGAGAGAGAGAGAGAGAGAGAGAGAGAGAGAAACAGACAGAGGGAGAGACAAGCAGAGAGAGAAAGACAGAGAGATATAGTGACAGAGAGAGTGTATGTGTGTTAGAAAGAGAGAGAGAGAGAGAGAGAGAGAGAGAGAGAGAGAGAGAGAGAGAGAGAGAGAGAGAGAGAGAGAGAGAGGGAGGGAGAGGGGGGTGGGGGTTGGGGGTTAAACAGTCAATTAAAGCGACATACATTATAGTAAAATGTACTCAATAAACAGACAGTCACCGTTACTCATATAGACAAACAGACTGACAGACAAACGAACTTGTATATTTACAATATAGCTCCACTACGTCAAACGTGGTACTACTATCAACTCTCTCCGTGGGTGAGTAGCCCCGCCCATTAACTTTCATTGGTCAGCGACTAATTGTAATTGGCAGCTTCTGTCATAATCGGATAACTCACTCTCCATTCGCTCTCTCTGTCAGTGATTTTGAAAGCAGACAATTTCCAATGTTCTCTCACTCAGACAACACAAGTGTGTAAGAATATGAACAACTAAAGAACAGCTGATTCTCATGAAAGTTTTTTTCCGTCCGCCGAACCTAACTACCGACCCTACCTTTTGTACAACGTGTGTGTGTGTGTGTATTTACAATAACGACCGAGGGATGCAGTAGACCATAGCGTCAGCAACTCGGAGCACTATTATTTATTTGTTATTTTGTATGATTTATATATTGTTTTCTCGCTCTTTCTGTCACTGTGTTGGATAGAATGGAGAAGCCACATATATCAAGAGTGGCATTATTTCTACAGACTGTGCTGTGTGTTGTCTTTGATTCGCATTTTGGATTACATTCTGGAAGTGCAGTGTTTGGACAGCTCGTACCTCACAGGACGTCCAATGATATATTTATGGACCCGTGTAAAGCTGGTAAGTGTTGTGTTGTAGTGAACTGGATGGATGGATGGATGGATGAATAATGGATGAATGAATGGATGGATGGATGGATGGATGGATGGATGAATGGATGTATGGATGGGTGGGTGGGTGGGTGGATGGATGGATGGGTGGATGGATGGATGGATGGATGGATGGATGGATGGGTGGATGGATGGATGGGTGGATGGATGGATGGATGGATGGACGGGTGGAGAAACGGACGTATGGATGGGTGGAAGAATAGATGGATGAATGGATGGATGATGGATGGGTGAATGGATATTGGATAGATGGATCTGTGGAAGGATGGAGGGAGAGGGAGAAGGAGGGAGGGAGGGATTGATGGATGGACGGAGGGGTGGAAGGATGCACACACACGGAATGTCAGACGGGCGGATGAATGGATAGAAAGATGGATGGATTGTTTAGCTGGCTGGCTGGCTGGTTGGCTGGATCGATGGATGGATGGATGGATGGAGTGAACGGTAATTCGGGTGGCTGGGTGTATGCATAGATGGATGAATTGTTGGTTGGATGATGGGGATTGACCTGGTGGGAGGAGAAAGATGGAAACTGCTGTGCCTATATTAAGCTTACTGCAATATAATATAAATACTCTAGCATAAACAATGATAAAATCGATTAGAGCACGAATATATATATATATATATATATATATATATATAGTGAAACCTCTCAAGACTGGACCCTCTGTAAACCGGAATCCCGTTTTAAAAATCAGTACAGAACCTCTCTAAAGCGGATCCCTCTTAAAATCGGACATTTATATTGGTCCCAAGGGTTTCCGGTTTTGAGGGGTTTCACTATATATATATATATATACACACACATCTACATACACCCATTCATCGGTCTTTCTTAATCGTGCGCTGTGAATGCAAGTTGTATAATGTCATATTCGGTGGTGGGAGGGTATTAAAATAACCTCGCCTGACCCCCTCACCCCCACCCTCATGTGATCCCTTGTTATCAACTCTTAAATATACTCAGTGTAATATGCGTTACACATGTATATTTAAATGAATGTCGCACACGTGTTGTAACTGTCACGACACGACACGTCACGTTCAGACAGTTTCAAATGCTGAAGGTTATTTTATATCTTAATAGATGCGACGATACAGGAGCTCTTGGTAAATAAATAAAACAATTAAAAATGTTGTATTTGGCTTGTGCTTTTATTTACTTATTTTAAATGAAAATAGTCTTTGCCGGATATAATAAGAAACTCTTACAACTTCGTAAACGTGGATCGTTAATATAAAAACATGCTGATGCATGTTAATTATTGCGAACGTGTCTGACAGTAGTCGTATCTTCAGCCAATGGTTTTTCGCACCATGTTATTCTCTTGGTTTATGACTCGTATCCTTAGCCAATATTTAGCACACAGTTTTTATTCTAAGCCAATGTTTATCACACAGTGTTTATCCTAAGCCAATGTTGTTTTTTCACACTGTTTATTTTTTCTTTGTTTATGCTAGTTAACTACGTCATAGGATTAGCTAAATTATAAGGTGTTAATGAAACATTTTAAAATATGAACTACACAACATTAAATATGATAAAATCCGTACTTCTGTTCAAGAAAGAGTCCATAAGATGTGTGATGATAAAATTGGTATCATACATAAAAAAAAAAAAAAAATCACGATTCATGTAGAGGTATTAACATTGACAAATGTTTGCCTCAAAAGTCAAGGTTATCGAACACGTATGCGTTTTAAAAATATTTATATGTTTTGGGGACTGTTGCTGGGTCAAGGGGCTTGTCATACTTTGACTAGCGAATGGAGGAAAAGCTATTCTTCCACCTTATAGATCACTTTTATTTTAGATTAACAAATATAATAACACATACCATCATCTTTGATATACCAGTTTAACGAGTAATGTTCACTATAATTTAATATTTCATTGGTCTAGGAGGGGGCGGATTCTAGTGGATAGAGCGCTCGTCTGGGGTGATTGCATCGAAGGATCGAACCCCCTCAGTGGACCTCTTCTCTGATTGGGTTTTTCCCTCACTCAACCAATTGTATATCCATTGCCGTGGTATGTGCTGTCCTGTCTGTGGGGAAAATCTATATTTAAAAGGTTCCTTGCTGCTAATGGGAAGATGTTGTGGGTTTCCTTGAAGACTACGAGTCAAAAGTTACCAACTATTTGACATCCAATAACCTGCAGTGTATGATCAATAAATCAAAGTGCTGTAGTGGTGTCGTTAAACAAAACAAACTTTAACTTTAGGTCTAGGAGAGAAAGCTTGCTTATTATCTCGTGTTATTTACACGTTTTCTGTATTACCGGGGTAGAATACGACCACGTGTTATACATTGCCGTGTTGTGTTTGTTTTCACCACATAGGTCTCCGTGTAAATGTAATATGTTACACAGTCTGGGGTCATACGCCGTAATACGTGATCCTTCGTGTTAATAACAGTTTCGTATAACATACTGTCTGCGATAAGCAACGCGCGTAAGTGTGGCAAACAGAAGAAGAAAAAATATATAATTAATAAAGGTGCGATCACACGGCACGACGTGTGGTAACGATTTGTTACAGGCTGTTAAGTAGAGCGCTTACTCAGGGTTTCTCGTGTGTTCACCTCCTCTCGAGGGCTTATACGTTCCCTAATAAAACCACAACTGAAAAACAACAGAATGGACATTGTAAACAAGAAAAGAAGGAAATGTTTTATTTAACGACGCACTCAACACATTGTAATTACGGTTATATGCGGTCGGACATATGGTTAAGGACCACACAGCTATATAGAGAAGAAATACGCTGTCGCCACTTCGTGGGCTACTCTTTTCGATTAACAGCAAGGGATCTTTTATATGCACCATCCCACAGACAGGATAACACCTAACGGCCTTTGATATACCAGTCGTGGTGCACTGGCTTTGTAAACAAAGGCACATAATTGTATCTCTCTTGGCTGGTCAAGTGTTTGTTGAATAGATACAAACATTCTGTGTATAAGTTGATTTCAGGGGCGACAGCAAAATATAAAATATGATAGGGGAAAACAAAGAGTTGTGTTTGGGGACCATGCCCCCATGCCCCCTCCCCTCCCACCCCTTCGGCTACGCCAACGATCCATCCCGGGTTTTCAACTGAAATGGAACCCCAAGTGATATAACAGTAATTGATTTTTCAGACGTGTGAGGGTTGTGACTTGTGCAGGTGTTTGGAGACATATATAGATTAAGGGTATCAACGGAATAAAGTGATTCATTATATCTGCTGCATATAATATTTTCAGACACAAATTGTCTGACTGGCAGAAATCTATGGTTAATAATTTACACAAACAATTATAGTTTATCTCAGCTATTCCCCTGAGACCCACTTATAGAATGTATCATGTTCTGTACTGTCGTGTTTTTCTCAGTTTGGTTTCATACACTATATATTTTCCTAAATATATATTCACGAACAAATTGGTGTGGATGGTTATTTTCAATTATAATTATATGGCTGTGTGTATTTACTTTTGCATTTCTTAATATTTGCACTGTGCTGTGCTGCCTTGCCCTGTCCTGGTTTGCCCTGCTTTGCTCTGCCCTGTTTTGTGCTGTCCTGCCCTGGTCTACCCTGTGCTGTGCTATCCCGCCATTCCATAACCTCTGTCGTGCTGTGCGCTTCTGCCCTGCTCTGCCCTGCCCTGCCCTGCCCTGCCCTGCCCTGCCCCCTGCCCTGCCCTGTGCTGTGCTGTCATGTCCTGTCCTGCCCTGTCCTGCCTTGCTTTGCCTTGTTTGATCCTGTTTTAGGTTTGTTTTCAACTAACCGCATTTATGGTATGACCTTACTACGGTGATCATTTCCGATCTGTCATTTCCGCTGCACCGAAGTCCTAGTTTGAAATCAAGATTCACAACTCGCTACAAAGTCGAACGATTCTCTTACGTCGCTATATCCGCTTAGTCACGTTTGGGGTTAGACACATGCCAATAGAAAAAACGTGTAAATACGCAAACATTGGATGTCTCGCATTTTAAAGCACTCGCCTGAGGTGCGTTGGTCGCAGGATCGAATCACTCCGTGGACCCATTCTCTGACTGGGTTTTTCCCGTTCCAACCAGTGCCCCACGATTTGAATATTTATTAAAGTCCGTGGTGTGTGCTGTTCTGTCAGTGGGTGGTGCACATAAATGATCCGTTGCTGCTAATGGGAAAATATAGCTGGTTTTCTCTGGGATTATATTATGTCAAAAATACCAATTGTTTGGCACCCATTAGCCGATGACGAATAAATCAACGTGACCTAGTGGTGCCGTTAAACAAAGCAATCTTTAACGTTCATGTCTATGCCAGAAAGCTCTAGAAATTAAAGAAACAAAAATGTACCTTACACTTTTCCAGACCATGGTACGCGTTGTTCTGCTTGTGGCAAAGTGTATAATTATAACAGATCCCTTGATACTAACAGTCTCTTTTTTTTCTTTTCTTTTTTGCGTTTTTTTCTCAGAAGACTACATGCCAGGATTACCAAATGTTTAACATGCAATAGCTGACGCTTAATTATCAATGTGTTCTGGTTAGTGGAGTTGTTAAACAAAACAGTTAAAGGGACATACCCTAGTTTTTTAAAATACTACGGCATAATTTTCACTATTAGTGCCGTTTATGATCACTGAAATCAAACATTACTTATATTTTATTATTTAGATAATCCATTTCCGTACAACCGAAGTGTTTCTGGTCATCCTGGTGTTTCTAAATATCACAAAATGTTTTTTTCTTCATATGTTTAAAACGCACGTGCGTCTGAGATATAACAGTTATGGAGTCGAGTTTTAGTCCCTTTTTTAACGATATTTCACCGTTTCAACGTCACAGACTCTTTATTTCACTCCCTTGTAATGTTATCCAAATGTGTTACATGTTTGTAACTTAACCAACCTTAGTGTCCATTTGTCCGGGTTGAAACTAGGGTCTGTGCCTGTAATAAACTATACTCTTTAATTATGATATGATTGCAGTTTTACTGAAAATGTTTAGCTATGTTGAACAGTGGTTTTGGTCTTTGTTGTCAAAATATTTAATTAAGATTCCACTTTAATTATTTCAAAATGTTTGATCTGGCAGAGATGTATAGCAACATTAATCGTTGGCCTAAAATATTTATGTAAACGCGTTGGAATGAATAGACAATTACAGTTTGAAAGCTATCGTACTGATGATGTGGGAAAACTGTCAGTCTATAAATCACAGTGTGTCGTCTGAAAAATCTATTTTCATCCTCTGTTTGTCTTGCTATGATCATAGTCATTTATATCCCCACAAAAATTGGTGTTCAGACAGTTATGTCAGAGACGCTGTTGGGATCTTTGATCTAAAAACTCCAGAACCTCAGCAATGCACCAGAAGTTGAATTTGTAATTTGCATTGGCATGTTGTTAAGGATATTACCCAGACTAAACATCATAACAATTATTAAGTCAAACGGGACGCCCTTTGTAAATAACTGAAACCTGGGTTTTTTGGTGAACTTGTTAAAATCACACCCTAAAGGAAGTGTTAAGATGCACTGACACGTTGCGACTAGCAATAACGATTTCTAACACGGATGCCCTGTGCTGTGAAAACGTGTAAATCATAACGACTTTAGTTAATCAAATCAAGCTAAGAGGTAGCTGAACCGATTAAATTTCATTTCAACTTATTTCCGTGCTTATATCCAATTAAGGTTCAAGCACGCTGTCCTGGGCACACACCTCAGCTATCTGGACTATCTGTCCAGGACAGTGGGTTAGTCGTGAATTGTTAGTGGTTAGAGAGAAGAGGGTGTAGTGGTCTTATACCTACCCACTGAGTCGTTAAAACTCGCTCTGGGTGGGAGCCGGTATCGGGCTACGAACTCAGTACCTACCAACCTTATATCCGATGGATTAACCTAGACACCAGCGAGGCCGGTTGAATCGATTAGATCATGTCCTGTTTACCACATAGGGGCGGGATTTAGCTCAATCGGTTGAGTGCTTGCGTCGCACGGTCGAACCACATCTGTGGATCCATCCATTGTTTTGTTTTTGTCGTTCCAAGCCAGTGCACCACAACTGGTCAAAGGCCGTGGTATGTGCTTTCCTGTCTGTGGGAAAGTGCATATAAAAGGATCCCATGTTGCATTAGGGAAAATGTAACTGGTTTCCTCTGATGACTATGAGTCAGAAATTACCAAACGTTTGACATCCAATAGCCGGTGATTAATTAATCAATGTGCTTTAGTGGTGTCGTTAAACAAAACAAACTTTAACTTTACCAATGATCGTTACTACTAATGGTACTGCTATAACGCACCTTTATCTAGGTAAAAAAAAAAAATCTTCCTTCTTCTTCACATTGTCACAACGACTTACAGGTTTCCACTGCATGCCGTTGGAGCTGACTCAACAGATGGAGTCTGCTGGAACTCGGCAGCGAGCAGAACTGAAAATGCTGCTGTCGAATTAAACCAATGGTTTGCCCTGTCAGACCGTTATTTCCTTACTTCCGTGTTACAAATACCTCCAGGCATACCATTGTTTCGGAATGCATGTGCGATGTACATGTGTGGAGAACAAAGCGACCATTTGTTCAGTGAAATGGTTCGTTTTTAGACAGACTGCTTGACCAGCATGTTGTGTGTTTAGCTGGGGCGAAGGATGGCAGCGAAGAAGAATAAGGTCCCAAGGCAAGGATTACTCAAAAAAAAAAAAATGTGGAGTGGTTGCAGAAGGGCATCAACTTTCATTTGGGGCCAAAATGTAGACATTTGTAAAAATTGGGATAATAGCCATTTGTGTTCTTAACTTTCACACAAATCCTAGGACTAGTGCGAGGAATCGGGGGAGAGTGGGGTAGGGGCTCGGGTGAGGGAGGATGTACATGAGAATAAGCGTGTAAGCACAAGGTTATTGTTTATATAAAAACCAATCATTTAACACATAAACGATGCCTTTGTCAGCCAAATGTGATCTTAGCTGGAGTGACGAAGGTCATAAGGCAAGGATTACTCGAAAATATCGAGAGATTGCAGACTTCAAACGGAGGGGGGTGTAGACATTTGTAAAAATTGGGGTGAGGTCATCGTTTATGCAGGTAAATTAACCATTTAACTGCATAAACAATGCCTCGGCCAGCCAACTGTAATCTTTGCTGGCGCGAGGAATGGCAAGCAAAGGTACTAAAGCAAGGATTACTAAAAAAAAACGTGGAGGGATTGCAGAAGGGCATCAATTTGAAATGGGGCCATAATGTAGATATACTGAAGGCCAAAAGAAACTTTACCATAGTTTTAAATCATTCTGGTGTAAAAACAACAAAAGATAGTCGCATGAGGTAAAATATATTGACTAGATCAATATGTCAACATTATCATAACTAAAAATGAGTGTCATTCAGCATCTGATAATGACGTCACATTTTCCCAAAGCGAGGTGGTGTACACAAATCGAGCTTTCAACTTCATGGACGACATGCAAAGCATACAATCACTCAAGTCCAATAACAAGTCACATTAATAGCGTGTGTGACCACCCCTTGCCCCAATACAAACAATAATTCTTCCGACGCATAGAAAAAATCAGTCGTCTGATGAGGTCACGTGGGACACGTTGCCATTCTTCTTGAAGGGCCTGGATCAGTTCCTGTTGGTTGGCTGGAGGGTGTGGTCATTGTCGAACACGGCGATCCAAAACATCCCAGAGGTGTTCTATGGGGGACATGTCTGGGGAGCGTGCAGGCCACGGCAATACGTTTACGTTGTTGGCTCTAAGGAAGTTCTGTACGATTCTGGCTGTATGAGGTCTGGCGTTGTCTTGCTGAAAAATTACACCACGTGGCTGCCGTTGGAGAAATGGTATTGTAGTTGGACGAAGAACGTCAACCCTGTAACGTTGAGCTGTCAAGTTTCCGTGAACGATGACCAATGGTATCCTATCCTGTGCACAGATACCTCCCCACACCATGACACTCCCTCCACCATATGGCACGACCTCCTGAACGCAACAAGCCGCCACTCGTTCTTCCCTACGGCGGTACACACGCTGTCTTCCATCAACTCTGAACAAACAGAACCGGCTTTCATCAGTGAAAAGAACCCGCAGCCAATCACGTCGCTGCCAACGTCGTACAGTCCTAGCCCATGTCAATCTCAAACGACGATGTTGTGGTGTTAGTAAGTGTCCTCTATATGGTCTGTAAGCCCTTATTCCATGAGTCCTGAGTCGCCTGGCCACTGTCTGTCTACTAACCCTGTGACCTAAGGCATTCATTGCTGATGACGTCACTGTCAGGAAGCGATTTCGTAGATGCAAGGTACGCAAGTACCGGTCATCACGGGGCGAAGTCACCCTGGGTCTGCTTGTTCTTGGCCTGTCTGATGTCTGCCCTGTTTGCCTGTAGCGTTGCATCAAGTTTGTAACAGTAACACGGGAACAACCGAAGGTTCTGGCGATGTGGGCATGAGTGGCTCCCATCTGTATCATACCCAGGGCTCTCTCGCGTTGTTCTGGTGTCAGTCCGGGCATTCCTATGGTGGGTTTTTTTTATCTGTGTGGATGTCTGACATGCCGTCTAAACCGTTTTTATACCCTTATTGCACGTGCAATTGCTGTTGTTCATAGTGCACGAGCTTTTCACTTTTCTGTGTGTTCCACCCAAAACGTGCAGTGGGCGGGTATAATTTTCTGCATACATTATTGTTGTTTTTGGGCTATGTGTTTTGGATTGAGTTACTTTTAAAAAACAATTCATTTTTTCTTAAATTCCAAATTGAAAATGGTAAAGTTTCTTTTGGCCTTCAGTATATTTGTTAAAATTGGGGTAATGGTATCGTTTATCCAGGTAAACGGTTGGTTAGATCGTTTGAACAGCCAATTTTGTTCTTAGCGTTCCTGCTGATCCTGGGATTAGTGCAATTAGGGGTTGGGGGAGGTGGATAGTAGAGACGAATATGGTTCAAAGCCCAAGGTTAATCAGACTGGTGATATTTTCAGGAATCTCAAACGCAAAGATATATAAAATGTGGATTTATTTAGAGGGAGACTTCATTTTAAACGTGGCTGGTTATTTATGCCCAAAATTTAAAAAAATAAAATAGACTGGAATGCGTTGTTGATCGTCTTTTAACGTATAACATGATCGGTCTATCTAAACATAAAATAAAATCACTAATTATGATGAGCCTTTTATATCGTTATACTAGATGAACTAAGACATTTTTTAAACCACATAACCCTATCAGACATGATGTGTTTTTATATTATTTAATCCAGGTGTAAGGTCAGAGACTATGTCTGGTCATAAAAATGGTTTGAGGGTTAAAGGGACATACCCTAGTTTTTAAACATTAAGGCATATTTTTTACTTTTAGAGCCGTTTATGATCACTGAAATCAAACTTTAATTATATTTTATTGTTTAGCTTATCCATGTCCGTACAACCGAAGTTTTTCTGGTCATCCTTTTGTTTCTAATACCACAAAATGTTTTTTTTATATTTTAAAAAACGCACGTGTGTCTGAGAAGTAATAGCTATGGAGTCGAGTGTTAGTCTATTTTAACGGTATTTCACCGTTTCAACTTCACAGACTCTTGTTTCACTCTTGTAACGTTATCCAAATGTGTCACAGATTTGTAATTTAACCAAACTTAGTGTCCATTTTTAACGTGTTAAAACAAGGGTCTGCGCCTTTAAAAACAATTTCTAGATATTTATTCAGCACAGTTACCTGTTAACAATATTATCTCAGTGTAACAACAAGAAAAAAATGTATCACAAGGGCAATGCTTTGATATCAATAAATTCAAGAGTTGACAAAGCCAGCCCCCAAAAATCATTAAGATGCATGTCGTGGATGAACAAAATCGCCAGGTTACTACATGACACTTTTCCGTGTCAAAATTCGAAGTGCACCTAACTTTAAATAGAGTATTAAATACTGCCGTGCCAGCCATTCAATGACTGATGAGTTACGTAGCATATCTTAGTGTCATAGAATGTTTATAAATAAATTATGCTACTATTTTCTCTGATTTACTATAAGGGTGAGGATTTGTAGTACATACATCTATACCTCTGACATACTAACTCTACAACCTAGGTGTTTAACCTATATCACAATATTTGTACAGAGCATCCACGTGTTACCAAAAAAATGGAAGATATGTTTGTTGTTTATTCGTCCGCAATACAGTTCCCTTTCCGATATGTTTATTTTCACATTTGCCGCTAGTTGTTTCAGTTTTTAGAAGACTTGGCCTCTTTTAGTGGAGGCCATTTGTATTCCACTTACAGACGGTCTCGCACACAAGTGTGTATACTCTGAACCACTCAGCGAGTCCAGTGATTGCTTAGGGCTATTGGCTTCAGGTGGCTGGCGTCTGTAGGTATGACTATACCAAATGAAATCCCATGGGCGACCATGTTAACGTTTGTGTTTTAAAACACTGTATGCAATATATCAACCAAACTATGACCCATAAATATCAGTACTACAAGCCCTATCTCAAAGTATTAACTGAAGAAAATGGTACCTTTCATGGTTCATTTTCGGTATAACCAGATGTTTTTACAACACTTTTTTACAGGTACCCCATACATGTTCCAAGCACAAGGCTACTTGACACAGTGGTACTCGGTGGTGTAGTGGTTAAATCATCGGCTTATAGGCACTGGGTTCGCATCTGGGTACAGGCTCCCAGATATGGTGAATTTGAATGGATCAGTGGGAAGGTTTGTAAAACCATCATACACTCTTCTTTCTAGCTCACGATAACCACTAACGCTTGTTCGGAACAAACAGCCCAGATAGTTGAGGTCTGTGCCAAGAACAGCGTGTTTGAACCTTAATTGGATATAAGCAAATAAAGTTGAAATGAAAATAAGGCTTAAGACTGGAAGTTTTGGTGTTTTGTTTTGTTTTCTTCGCTCCGCTGGTAGAGTTATCGCCCGAGATGCTTCGGCCGTAGAGTCGAACCTTTGGGCTAGAGAATCTAATCGTTTCACAATTACCAGTCTTCTTCTTCTTCTTGTTCTCGTTCCTTCTTGGAATGATATCACAGGGAGATGTTTGCTGCCAGGATGAATCTCACAGTGACACGGAGGGATTCCTGGCTCCGTATTAATAAACGTGCTTAAGTCAATGTATGATACCTAAATACATACTTAAAGTACACAGATAAGTATCATACATTCACTTAAGTACGTTTATGAATATGGAGTCTGGTCTCCATAATCCCTTTTCTTCTGTGTTTTGCGGTGTTGGCCAGTAGGCATCTCTGAGTTGGCTGTGTTGTTGGCAATATTGTAGGATGTGATCAACAGTTTCTGCTGCTTGTTCACAGGGACAGATTGGAGAGGGGACATGTGTAATCCTGGTAAGGTGGGACCGCAGTCTGCAGTGTCCTGTGCACAGTCTGAAGATTGTAACTTGTTCCCCTCGACTGAGGTTGTTGATGGGGTCTGTTGGATTGAAGTTTGGCCTCTTTGAATTTCTTTGTATGAGGATGGTGTTTGGTCTTGATGTCCATTTGGAACCATCCTTGGCCATTTGGTCTGCCTTTTCATTGCCTGGTACATTACTGTGAAGGGATCCTCTGCATAATGAGCTTGTTGACTTTTGCTGCGATTTGATTTAGTGATGTTGTTAGTTGGACGAGTTCTTCACTGTACTGCGAGAGAGGTTGCAGGACAGAAACTGCGTCTGTGAGCAGTACAACGTTTTGCTTGTCGGTGATTGGCATATCCTTCAGAACTTCTACTGCTTTCTCGAGGGCCTTGATTTCTGCATTGTAATTTGTACATGCTTTCCCAGTCTGGATAAATATGTTGACTGTGGGCAGATTTGGGATCTTGATGTGGATTCCACCACCACCATTTCTTGTAGCTTCGCATGCTGAGCCATCTGTGTAGGCTTGAATCCACTGTCGTGGCAGGTATCTTTCTTCCAGGAATTCTAGTGTTAAGGCTCCTAGAACTGCATCTGAGAGGGAGTTTTTTCCTGTTATTTCAGGAATTTCAGTGGAGATTTTGTACTTTTGTTCATCTTTGTGTGGAGGTGTGAATAATGATGGGGAAGGCTCTGGTAGCTCTGGGATATGGACTCTGTTTAGATCTCGGGACATACTGGTCAAGCTTGGGCGTTTCAGTCTTCTTTTTGACGGATGTTTCATTACCAGTTAGACTGAAGTTACATATTAAATCTATTTTTTTTCAATAAAATATTAGTGGTTGTATACTGTATTTAAACGTGTTTTTGATAGTCATAGTATTTGCATTAGGTCAAACTTCTTTTTTGCCAATGTAGCGGATTTTCTCTGTTGACTACGTGTCCAAATGTTTGACATCCAATAGCCGATGATCACTTAATTAATGTGTGTTTTAATAGTGTCGTTAAATAAAACAAATATTAACTCTCGTAGCCCACTAAAATCTAACCATTAACCCTCGTTCAGGACAAACGTGCCACAATGTGCGTTAATCTTCGCTGGACGTAATCAGAAAATGAAAGTGAACTAAATGAACTGGATCATGATTTACTTGAGTTGCAGAGATAGCCCAACGGTAAAGCGCTCGCTTGATGCGCGGTCGGTTTGGGATCGATCCCCGTCGGTGGGCCCATTTGTGCTATATCTCGTTCCAGCCAGTGCACCACGACTTGTATATCAAAGGTCATGGTATGTGCTATCTTGTCTGTGGGATGGTGCATATAAAAGATCCCTTGCTACTAATGGAAATATTGTAGTGGGTTTCCTCTCTATGACGGTGTCATAATGACCGTATGTTTGACATCCAATAGCCGATGATTAATAAATCAATTTGCTCTAGTGGTGTCGTTAAACAAAAACAAACTTAAACTCTTCTGATGGGTCCTGGGATCCCAAACCACATCCTCAGTAACCAGTAATCTCTGACATGAAGAGACAACCCATGTGGTTAAGACGTGTGCTCAGGACAGCGTGGTTGAACCTTAACGTGACAGTAAGAAAGGAAGGAAGGAAATGTTTTATTGAACGAGGCACTCAAAACATTTTATTCACGGTTATATGGCGTCAGGCATATGGTTAAGGACCACACAGATATTGAGAGATGAAACCCGCTGTCGTCACTCCATGGGCTACTCTTTTCGATTAGCAGCAAGGGATCTTTTATATGCACTACCCCACAGATAGGGTAGTACATACCACGGCCTTTGATATACAAGTCGTGGTGCACTGGCTGGAACGAGAAATAGCCCAATGGGCCCACCAACGGGGATCGATCCCAAACCGACCACGCATCGAGCGCGCGCTTTACCACTGGGCTACGTCCTGCCCTTGTCCCCCTTAAAGTGACATATCCTTGTTTCTAAACATTAATGGCGTATTTTTCACTATTAGTTTGTTTTGTTTAACGACACAACTAGAGCACATTGATTAATTAATAATCGGCTGTTAGATGTAATGTACGACTCTAATAGTGAAATGGGGGTGATACGTAGCACAGTGGTAGAGCGCTCGCTTGATGCGCGGTCGGTCTGGGATCGACTCCCGTCCGTGGGCCCATATAAAGGACCCCTTGCTACTAATAGCAAAAGGTAGTGGTTTTCCTCTCTATGACTATGTGTCAAAATTACCAAATGTGTCACATCCAATAGCCGATGATTAATAATCAATGTGCTCTAGTGGTGTCGTTAAACAAAACAAACTTTAACTTTTGTTACATCGAGTAGTACTAACTAATCACCCATACACCATGAACCGAACGCCCGTGGGCACACACACACACACACACACACACACACACACACACACACACACGTGCGCGCGCGTGTATTTATACAGCGTATTTAATTTATCTCATTTGCGCTCGCTTTTAGGTTTCACTAGTTAATATTATTAAAATAATTGTCCCCCACCCCCCACGTATGATATCATTTCTCTAAGAGCACTAGTTTTACTCGAAACTGTTATTCTTGCTAAGTAAGCAAATGGAGTACATTTACAATGTGTGTCGGCTTTACGTTACTCGTACGATTTTGTAGGCGTTTATTTATTTTGACTTGTGTCTTTAAAACGATTGTTGACGTCAGTTGGGGAATTATATCATGATCGGTTGGTGGGTTTTTTGGTTACTGGGTGCAAACCAGGTGTGGTTTTAAAGACGTCAACCTATAAAGGCACGTCTTATGTTAGCGTATATGAAAAACGTTACTTTTATTACACCGGCATCGGTTGTGTAGTGCTTAAGCCATCGGACTTAAGGCTGATAGGTACTGGGTTGGTTCGTTTCTCGATACCGGCTCCCACCCAGATCAAGTTTAACGACTCAGTGGATATGTGTAAATCATACACATATCAGAGACATACACATATCAGAGAGAGAGAGAGAGAGAGAGAGAGAGAGAGAGAGAGAGAGAGAGAGAGAGAGAGAGAGAGAGAGAGAGAGAGACAGACAGAGAGACAGAGACAGAGACAGAGAGACAGAGACAGAGTTGTTTATAAACGTACCAAACTCGCTTTCGCTCGTTAGATACATTTTAAAACAATTCGTTGTGAGATGAATGGTATCTAACGGCCACTCATGTAAAAACCTATTCTCTATTTATGTGCTCGAACAAAAGCTCTTGACATCCAATATCTAATTGTTCTGAAAGGGAATGACTTTTCTTGTTATCCTTCAACAGAAAAAAAAATGGTTAGACAATAAAATAATATAAAATGGATCCAAAACCTTTTTTTTTTTTTTTTTTTTTTTTTTTTTTACCTTATTTTATTTTAGTATTATTATTATTACTATTATTATTTTGACCATCGACATCAGTTTTTCAGAACAAGATTCTGGTGGTCTAAAGGCCACTGACGCACCAATTTACTGCATATCTCCCTCTCCCTTTATGTTGTAATAGAGGCCCAGCCTGAACGTAAACAAACTAAAGGTGTCTTCACCCAACTAAAGATTATCTCTTTTCTTCCTGGATGCAGCCACACACTCGTTGACCCGTTCCTGCTAGAAGACGTCAGGACAGATTGAACGGGCGTGTTGAAGGAATGTTTCTGCTGCACGGTGGAGGGCCAGACGATATCTGACACCGGTGTGTTCTTTGTTGCTCCTAGCTTCGCCTCTAACGCAGTGTTTGCAAATTATCTGATAGGTGTGAGCTGAGCTTTGTTCTTCTTCCTCTTTGACGTCGTGGTTAAGCCATCGAACATAAGGCTTGGTAGGTACAGGGTTCGCAGCCCGGTACTGGCTCCAACCCAAGCGAGTTTTAACGACTCAGTGGGTAGGTGTAAGGCCACTACGCCCTCTTCTCTCTCAATAACCACTAACCAACTAACAACTAACCTACTGTCCTGGACAGACAGCCCAGATAGCTGAGGTGTGTTGTGCCCAGGACGGCATGCTTGAACCTTAATTGGATATAAGCACAATGTTTTTCCTGAAGTGCGTCTGATACCTTACCTAGACTGGAATAATGTTTGTGGTGAGCGTCTTGAACTTAACGACGATATCGACGGCTATTCGATTGTCATAGGTCCCAAGCGTACAAGACGGAGGGTGGCAACTGCTCACTAGTGCTCGAACAAAAAACTTCACATTCGAGCAAAACAGATATAGATATTCGGGCGAAATGTGCTAACCTGAGACCTTTTTAATATGTATTTCCGTCATTCTACCCTCAAAATTGATTGTAATCCATAATAGTGATTTGTTTGTAATCCTGTTTAGCTGTTTGGCGGTAATGCTAAATATGAGTAAATGTTGTTATCCAGATTCGGACATTTTCGTTTAATTCGGGCACAAATCAGCCTGCCCCCACCCACCCCCACCCCCCACCCCCTACAAAAATGGGAGCCCGTATCTCTATGCATAGGTCAGGGGCTTTACCGATGGCAGGTTTTTGCCGCTGGATACAAATTATTGCCGTCTGTTGAAAAGACTGATACTTTTTGGGGGTTTGTATTTGTTACAAAACTTACTAATTTAAAATTGCTCTAGGCGGGTGCACAATTGACGGAGATTAGCATTTTGTCTACAGGCAAAATCCTTTCAAAATTGCTGTGTCCTTGGACACTGTAAAATAGGATCTTCTTCACTGAAACAGTATGGTCCTTAACCATATATCCGACGCCATATAACCATAAATAAAATGTGTTGAGTGCGTCGTTAAATAAAACATTTCCTTCCTTCCTTTTTTTATATGCATTTTTCCATAGATAGGACAGTGCATACCACGGCATTTGATATACCAGTCGTGGGGCACTGGTTGGGATAAAAAAAAAAATAAAAAAAACCCACCTTAGACGTTTAATTTAAGAAGACAAAAAGTTTCGAGCTAACTGCAATAAGTCGCTGACGTTCTAGAACAAGCATTGTTTTGTCGAGGCTTATAAATATTACCCTAATCATTTTCATAAAAGTCGAATTTGTAATGTTTTTATTATTGTTTTGTGCAAATATTGTATTTAAATCATAGCAAAGCAAAGGTTATCTTTGAATGGCGACAGTAACTAGTGCCAAATACTGATTGTAGAAACCTGATGTTACATTTAGCTGCAGTGGCATTCATATTATTGCGTCAATAAATGGGCGTTATGTTAGACAAAATGTGAGATATTAACTTTTATAAAAGAAATTAAAGTTTGATAAAGCCAGAATATGCCTTTAAACATGTTATTAAAATAAATATTCTTTAAAAATAATCTGTTAATTCAAATTGCAAGCTACAAATCTGAACTATATCTGTGAAGTTCTGTTAGAACACGTGTATCTTGCAGCTCAGAATTGCTCATGCCCTTCTGACAATCTACAATAAGTCGTTTTAGCCCACAGCAATGTCCAAGACAATGGCCATCTGTGTCTTTCTGCTAGACCAAAACCATGTTCTCGCTCGTGCATATCCCATGTCTAACGCCCAACGTCAATCCCCAAGATTACAACGTTTTCTGTTTTCAATTTTCTTATTGCAATACCAGTCTAGCACGTGGTGTTTTACTCGGCGTAACACGCGATGTATTCTCTGTTAAAATGATTAGGACTGGTGCCAATTTTCGGCGGTTCGGCGTACGTTCATCGTAGAAAAATATGGTGCATTTTCACTTCATCTTAAGTTGTTCGTGCGTCAGTTTAATGGTGAATCGTCGTTGGTGTTATGCGCTGTTTTTGGGGGAACTGGGAGCGTGGCAGGTTGTTTATGGCCAACGGTGCAATAAATAAAAGTTATTTAATTGATAACGGTTGGGTTTCATGGTGAGAGTTGTAATAACGATTTTAACATGTATTACAGATGATCGCGAGTTACACTAATTACTTGTAGAGGAACTTGGAGTATTCTAGTCGTTTTGGCTCATCAACCCCAATTCTGATCTATACCTTGTAAGGAATGAATGAATCAATGAATCAATGTTTAACGACACCCCAGCACGAAAAATACATCGGCTATTGGGTGTCAAACTATGATAAATGCAAAAACAATTGATACCTTGTAAGGTGTATTAAACTGATAAATTTCTAAAAGACAATACTAAGTATTTTGTGGTCAAACCTAATACAATGTGGTAAATACAAATATCACAGTAATGTATTTTATTACTTTATTATTTGTACTGTATCATTTTAAAATGTTAGGCTGACGTTAAATAATTATTAGTTTGTTTATCATTAAACATTGCTTCCTGCCAAAAATAAAATAAAATGAATGAATAATGGAACGAATAATGTTTAACGAATACAGGCTGTCAAAGTTGCATCAACAAAGAAAGTATGATGCATGGAACAAGGACGTATCCAATGGGTCTGTGGCAGATCGTTCCTATGACCCAAGATACATGAGGCGAGAGTTTTACCACTGAGCTATATCTCACATAGTTATTGAATTACTTGATACAAAATTACACGTTCAACACAGTTATTGGTTCTTGTCAAGACTTAAAGCACTGGCATAATCAGGAATATATATTTAGGGGAATCATACACACCCTAATCCTACTACGTCCTGTTAGGATCGTAAAACAGGTCAATGTATTCTTCTGTTTTGTCATCATCTTCTTATCTTTCTTCTTTCTCTTCTTCTTCTTCTTCTTCTTCTTCTTCTTCTTCTTCTTCGAACGCTCATACTGGGACCCCAGTAGCTCGAACAAATGCTACAGTGCGCTGCAGATTTTCCTTGGGGCTGAATAATTTCTTCTTCAGGGTTCATCTGAAGGCCAGACTGCCTTCCTTCCTCTGGTTCTGGTAGTTGCAACAATGTTGCAGGAAATGATCCACAATGGCATTATCCAGTGTCTCCCTCTCGGAATTTTGTGTACATGTGGTTTTTGGCCAGTGTATGATGCAGAGGGGGGAAAGGTGTGATTAAGGGGAATCCATGTCCACCCCACCCCCCGCCTTTGGTTAACTGTGAGCGATAAAATTACGCAACGACGTGTTCGGCCTTCAACTAAGTCTCGGGACCCAGACGAAATTATTTTAACATGTTGCTAACAACAAAGGTTCAGGCACGTCTGGCTTGACCAACAAAAGAGCGGTCTCAAATTTTCCAGAATTTTCGTCAAAACTTCAAGACTAGATGTCCAATTTCTTAAACAGCGGGGACAAAGCTTCTCTCGCTCTCTCTCCCTCTTTTTCATTTCATCTTCTGAAAGAGGTCATTCGTCACAGCCCCAGACTATTTGAGCTGGTTATGAATATCCTTCAAATTAGAGCAATTAACATTTAGTGCGGCTAAATCACGTCTTGCATTAATCACGCTTCGGTAAAACTGAACTAGGCATGGACGAAGTGGCCGGATATATTGATCGCTATCCATCTAATTATTCGGCGCTATAACGTACACGGGAAATTGCTCCCAAGTTTTCCCCTATCGTTTCACGCAGATTTATTTCAAAACTCGTGCGTTGTAGGGCTTGTCCAATTTTGCTGTGTGACGAATTAATTAAGTTCCGTGAATTCAAGTTCTCTGGCAGGATATTTGTCTTTATTTGTATCAACATTATTATATATAATTAAAAATAGTTTATTGTTACCTGAGCATTTAGAATGGGTTATGTTTTAATGTCCGAACCTAACCATGCTAAAATCTGTAGTTTGTATTTTACAACATCGTATAAACGTTTTATATTCAGTGTGTTTATTTTTAATTTTAAAAATCTTTGTTTATGTTTTTTCTTTTGGGCTTTGGGGTGTGGGTTTTGTATTTTTTAATTGCCCATACCTGTGTTATTTCAGATATATACTGCTTCTAATAATTCCATAAATAATGTCTAACGTACTTTTTATCGCTTTATTTTTCATAGTATATATTTGGTGTACATAAGGTAAAATTTTAATAAATTATCTGTCTATCTGGTATTTTAAAGTAAATTTTAGACAAAGCTCAAAACTAAAATGTTGCCTGTTGACAAGTTGTAAACAAACTTGTTGGCATTAACGTTTATACCAGCGATAATATTTAGATATATCAGTTATATATTTACTACAAAGGTTAGACTGGTTATTAATATTGTCTTTTCGCCATAAAACAAAACACATTACTAACTACAGGAAAGGAAATTAAAGGGACATTCCTGAGTTTGCTGCAATTTTTAAGATGTTATCTATTAACAGAGACTTTTTAACGATTGTAATTACATATCAAATATAGTTTTCTGCATAAAATATTAGTGGCTGTATATTCAACGTGTTTCTGATCGTTCTAATATTTGTACTAGGTTAAATTTCATTTTATTTCCTAAAAAATTATTTTTGTCGTACGTACGAAATTATTTGAAGACAAAATCCACTTTGGGCTTCTTACAAATATTGAGATGACCATAAACACATTGAATATACAGACACTGATATTCTAAACAAGAAAATGTATTTAATATGCAAGTTTAATCGTAGAACTATTTTATTAGTCGGAAACATCTTACAACGGAGCAAACTCAGGAATGTCCCTTTAATGCTTTTAAAAACTTTGCTCTTACCTATTGTTTAAACATTTAGATTAGTGGTTGCAATATTCATTTCTGTACCTCCGGTTAGCTCTTGGTTCTACGTGTTACTGGACGAATTTATATCTCTTGGCCAATAATATTAACAGTTTCTAATAAAACTAATATAATCACATCAACATACTCAGCCAGTACACATATAAAAAGTGTGGCCCTTCATATTTAATCTACTCACTGGTGTAGCCAGGATTTTATATGGGGGGCAACCCATACTATGTATGTATGATTTCATAAAATTTAATTAAATAATTTTTTTTTTTTTGAAAAGGTTCGATTGTGGGGTGCCATTGCCAATGTGATCCCCCCCCCCCCCCCCCCCAGGACACCACCGAGGCCGGTGCTAAAGACACCAAATAGTTATAGTTTTAAAGTTGTGCTGAAGTTTCGTTAAACAAATATTTCTGTTCTTTCATCATCAACAGAGGAGCTTTGTTGCGTCATGCATCTGTTGTACATGTATGCGTGTCAAACCACACAGGCTCGGAACAGAGCGTGTATCACTCGGTGAATTCTTCCTGTGTTTTTTCCGTCACCGTGATAGCCACTTCGTGGTAAGTGGTCTGTCCCAGACAGCGACATTAAGGATGAAACGACACCAACTGAATGGGAAAACAATTCGCTACTGTTCTACGAAACCGCGGGAACATGTATAGTGGTGTCGTGGTTTTAGCCATCGGACATAATAAGGCTGGTAGTTACTGGGTTCGCAACCCGGTACCGGCTCCCACCCAGAGCGAGTTTTAACGACTCAGTGGGTAGTTATAAGACCACTACACCCATTTTTTCTCCCTCATTAATCACTGACAACTAACACACTCTCCTGGACAGACAGCCCAGACAGCTGAGCTATGTGCCCAGGACAGTGTGCTTGAACCTTAATTGGATATAAGTACGAAACTTAAGTTGAAATGAAAAGGAAAAGTTAGCAGTGTCCGAGACTAACTGCACGGTTATGTGGATGCACTAAGCCAGTGCACCACGACTGGTACATCAAAGGCCGTGGTATGTGCTATCCTGTCTATGGGATGGTGCATATAAAAGATCCCTTGCTGCTAATCGACAAGAGTAGCCCATGGAGTGGCGACAGCGAGTTTCCTTCCTCAATATCTGTGTGGTCCTTAACCATATGTCCGACGCCATATAACCGTAAATAAAATGTGTTGAGTGCGTCGTTAAATAAACCATGTCCTTCCTTTCTATACCACTAAGGTTTCAGGCATTTCTCAGGGGTTTTTTTAGTAACTGGTAGAACTGTGTTTAATTCTGTATGGCCTCATCTTGCCGAAAATAATAAGGGGCTTGTAAAAAAAATTTAAAAATAATCAGAGGACTAATAATGTAAGAGTCTTTTCCATTTCTCTCTCTCTCTCTCTCTCTCTCTCTCTCTCTCTCTCTCTCTCTCTCTCTCTCTCTCTCTCTCTCTCTCTCTCTCTCTCTCTCTCTGTCTCTCTCTCTTTATAAAGAACCTTTTAAACTTTTTAACTCAGAAAAGAAGTCGATGTAGTGGCCTTAAACCTACCCACTGAGTCGTAAACCTCCATCTGTGGGTGAGAGCCGGTACCGGGAACAGATCCCAGTTCCTACCATCCTTATGTACGTTGGCTTAACCACACCACCACCGAGGCCGGTATAAATTAACGAACATGAATGTTGCACTAAAAAAAACTCCTTGCCTCATTGCATTTCAACTTAGTTTCGTGCTTGTATCCAATTAAGGTTCAAGCACGCTGTCCTGGGCACACACCTCAGCTATCTGGGTTATCTGTCCAGGACAGTGGGTTAGCTGTTAGTTGGTTAGTAATTAGTGAGAGAGAAGTCGGTGTAGTCGTTAAAACTCGCTCTGGGTTTGGGAGCCGGTACCGGGCTGCGAACCCTATACCTATCAGCCGTATGTCCGACGGCTGAACCACGACACCACCAAGGTCGATGAGGCGGTGTCAAGGAAAGGCTTATTAAAAAAAGCTATTCAACTGTCGACGTGAGGCAGGAACCAGTTACGTTTGTATACCTCCTTGCAAGTTCCATTCAGTCGTTAAAACTCGCTCTGGGCGGTGGGGTGGGAGCCGGTACCGGGCTGCGAACTCTATACCTACCAGCCTTATGTCCAATGGCTTAATACAAAACTACGACACCACCGAGGCCGGTTTCTTAGTGCATCACTGTGTGTCAGTCGATTGCTGATGACGAAGGTATCATTAGTCATAGTGATGAGTTGCGAATAATCGCAGCTCGTATCCACTTACGCCTTGTTCTTAATATTGTACTTCGGGAAGATGCTCAATCAAATCGTCTGATCATATTTGTGACTCATCGCTGTCAATCACTAAGTGCGATATTTCTACTACATCGAGATGCTTCGGGGTCCATACCTTAGTCTGAATTAACCCAGGATCAGTAACATTAGGATTGGGACACAGTAATATAAGCGTTAGACAGAACTAGAAAAAAGAGAACAAATATGGCACCACCCCCACCCCCACATTGCCTTCCATTGGGAACGGCCCTGCGCTTGTGTATATATCTGTGTACTAAGGTTGTGGTGGCATAATTCACTAAACTTTCGCAACTTTGCGATCTCGCAGTGCAATGCTAAGACTTACAAAGAGGATGCTTTGTTGTCTAGCAGAGCCTAAGAGAGCTTTGTGAATCAGGCCCCTGAACCTTACTTGGTTTCAGCATCAAATCGCATATATCCCCCTCGATTGTTGCTCAGTCAGTTATATTTCTCGCTCCAGCCAGTGCCCCACGACTGGTACATCAAAGGCCGTGGTATGTGCTATCTTGTCTATGGGATAGTGCATTTAAAAGATCCCTTGCTGCTATTCGAAAAGAGTAGCCCATGAAGTGGCGACAGCGGATTTCCTTCCACAATATTTATGTGGTCCTTAACCATATGTCCGACGCAATATAACCGTAAATAAAATGTGTTGAGTGCGTCGCTAAATAAACCATTTCCTTCTTTCCAGTCAGTTATGTTCAAAAGCTGCAATCTCGAATATGTGCTGAACAGTTAAAACCAAACGAAATGCGGTTAATTCTTATTATTATTCTAGATACAATTAACTTCACAGTAGCGTCAGATATTTATGTTAATACTGAAATCACGAGAAATTATTTATACTAACATTTTTTTTAAAAATAAAAACAAAGCTTAACGCAATTATGCAAAACACACATTACAGTGTACCGTTATATAAAAAAAACCCAACCCTTATCTCTTGTTTTGACATTTACGGAATCCTCAACTTGAATAAATGACATATGAACTTTTATTTGATGTTCCTCATTAAACTCCATGGTTGAGAACAGCGCGTTTTCCGAATGATTATATGTAAGCCTTTGATTGATAGTTATGTAATAGAGGCCAACAGCGCCACAAATTGCTTTTTTTTAAATCGTATTTACAAGATATAAAACAATTTTAATTCATCAACCTTTCTTGTTTAAGTGTAAGTGAGAAGGGTAAACGTCATTCTTTGTTTATTTAACTTTCAGTAAATATAATGTCTTTAGGCCTCAAAAAAATCTTAGCGATATTTTTGTAAACTTTTTATAGTTCTAGGGGCAGGACGTAGCCCAGTGGTAAAGCGTTCACATGATCCGTGGTCGGCGTGGGATCGATCCCCGTCGTTGGGAAATTAGACTATTTCTTGTTACAGCTATACACCAAGCTTTGTATATCAGATGCCGTGGTATGTGCTATCCTGGCTGTGTGATGGTACATATATAAGATCTGAACTATTAATGGAAAATTGTAGCGGATTTTCTCTCTAAGCCTATACGTCAAAATTACCAAATGCTAGACGTCCAATAGCCGATGATTAATATATCAATGTGCTCTAGTGGAGTCGTTAAACAAAACAAACGTTGAACTTTCGGGCGTCTCTCTGTTTATGGAAGAAGAAAGAAGTTTGTTTTGAAAATCCGCTACAATTTTCCATTAGTAGCAAGGGATCTTTTATATGCACCATCCAATAGACAGGATAACACATACCACGGCCTTTGACATACCAGTCGTGGTGCACTGGCTGGAATGAGAAATAAACCGACCGCACATCAAGCGAGCGCTTTACCACTGAGCTACGTCACGCCCGTTTATGGAAGATGTAAAACGTTTCTTTGCTCCTGTATTGGTTCGCGCTATAAAGTGGTAGTACAGACGGAGTTGGAACCATATATCGCTATCAAGATCTGTTTTTTCTATGTAGATAAAACCTTTAACAGCGAATCATGGCTGCGTACTCTCACGACTCTGCTGTAACTTCTTTTGAAACCAGTCTTGTGCAGAGATACAGTATTGAATATGTTAATGACAGGTTCGCAATCATGTATGGGGGCGGGATGTATCCCAGTGGAAAAGCGCTCTCTTGATACGCGGTCGGTCTGGGATTGATCCCCGTCGGTAGGCCCATTGGGCTAATTCCTGTTCTAGCCACTGCACTACGACTGACATATCAAATGCTGTGGTATGTGTTATCCTGTCTATGGGATGGTGCATATAAAATATCTCTGGCTAGTAATGGACAATTACTACGAATTACCAAATGTTTGACATCCAATAGCCGATGATTAATAAATCAATGTGCTCTAGTGGTCTCGTTAAACAAGACATGTATGTTACGACTTCTATAAATCACTTTTAAAATGTTGTATTAGATTAGCGCAATTTATCGTCAGTCTTCTAAAAGAGAGAGAGAGAGAGAGAGAGAGAGAGAGAGAGAGAGAGAGAGAGAGAGAGAGAGAGAGAGAGAGAGAGAGAGAGAGAGAGAGAGAGAGAGAGGGATCTTCATTTAGAAGGTCATAATTATATATTCCCCATTCAAACGAGGAGCCAGTTGTGTAAAGGTTGATTAACTTAACCAGTCGTTAACAGATATCTTCAAAACCAAGGACAAATAATAATTGAAAACATATGTTGAGACATCATCATAATCACCATATCATCATCATCATCATCGTTACCACCATCATAATCATCATCATCATCATCATCATAATAATCATCACCATCATCATAATCACCATCATAATCATCATCATCATCACCATCATCATAATCACCATCATCACATCATCATCACCACCATCATAATCACCATCTTAACATCATCACCATCATCATAATCACCATCATCACATCATCATCATCACCACCACCATCATAATCACCATCATCACATCATCATCACCACCATCATAATCACCATCTTAACATCATCACCATCATCATAATCACCATCATCACATCATCATCATCACCACCACCATCATAATCACCATCATCACATCATCACCATCACCACCATCATAATCACCATCATCGTCATCATCACCATCATCATAATCATCACCATCACCACCATCATGATCATCACCGTCACCTTTTCCATCTGGTGTTACCTTTTCATTATTGTTCATTTTGGTTTGGTTTCCGTGCTTCTATCCAATTAATGTTCGCTGCACTGGACACACATACTTCAGCTATCTTGTCTGCCTGTTAAATACAGTTAATGGTTAGTGAGAAAGAAGTTGCTTTAATGGCTTTTGACCTCCCCGCTGATATATGGGTGGGAGCGGTACCGGTATGCGAACCTACCTACCAGTCTCATGTCCGGTGTGGCTTAATCAGTTACCCTACCGGAGTCGGTTTTGCAACTCCAACTTTAAACTAAAATAAGAGGAATCAGACCGTCAGAAATAATTTAATTCCATATCCCTCCTTTGGGGGTCTAAGTTCGCCGAGAACTCTCATTTTAACTTAATGGTAAGACGCACTGTGCGGGTTCACGGCGGTGAACAGGTGCAGTGCATTCCGTCATTGAGTCGTCATATTTAAATGAACAAACAGACTTGCCTTGCACTCTAACAGTCCAGCGTGAGGTAAGATTTTAGCTCAGTCGGTAGAGCGCTCGCTTAAGGTGCGTTGGTATTAGAATCGAACCTCCTCGGCGGACCTATTGGATTCATTCTCGTCCTATAGTCTGACTCACGATTGGTATATCAAAAACTGTGGTATGTGCTGTCCTTTCTGTGGGGAAAGTGCCTAAAAAGATCCACTGATGTTACTGAAAAAATGTAGCGAGTTTTCTCTAAAGACTACGTGCCAAAATTACCAAAATGTTTGACATCCAGTGGCGTCATAGGAGCTATCAGCATATGTTGGCATATATAAAATAAAATATAGGTATGGTCAGGAATATGCATTCACGTTGAAAGTAAATAAAAAAATGTTTGGGCTGGGGGGGGGGGGGGGGGGGGGGGGGGGGGGTTGAGTGATTGAGATTGGGTCCGCACGATTTTCTAGAAGGTTTTGGGCCATACGATTAAAAACTAAATTTTCTAAAATTCATCATTATAAATTCAACACTTAAAATGTTTTTTGTTTTTGTTTTTGTTTTTTGGGTATGTTTTTTGGGGCGTTTTGGGGTTGTTGTTTTTTTTGGTTTTTTGTTGGGGTTTTTTGGCACGACGTATAACATTTGTATGCGCTGAATACATAAACACCATAGTTCTATACCAAATTGTTTGATCAAATGATAATTATTAACAATGAATAATTGTATGATACAATCAGATAATTCGTTAAAATTATAACCACAAATATCATTAATATTAATAACAAACAATCGAATTACTATGTGAGACTTTGTATTAAAACCTTTAGCGGGTTTCTGGTTTGACTCCCTTGGTAGCACTTTTGGATCAGTTTTAAAGGGGTTCGACACATTTATACTTCCGTGGAAATTTTTTAAAACTTGATGTTCTAAAATAAATGTTCCTGCTTTCTACAAGTAAAATTAATTATGGCAACTATTGATAAATGTCAATATTTTAAATATGTAGAGCTAACATAATACTTTTAACTGGCAAGTATACGTCAAAAGCAATTTTCAGGTACAAATCTGGGGGAGGGCAAGTGCCTCCTTACCCTCCTTGTGAACGCCCATGAGGGATAGCTATAGGATGGATGGATTGATGGATAGTGGATGGATGGATAGTGGATGGATGGATAGTGGATGGTCGGATGGATGAATAGTGGATGGTCGGATGGATGGATGGATGGATGGATAGATGTATGAAGTGGATGGATAGATGGACGGATGGATGGATGGATGGATGGATGGTTGGTTGGTTGGATGGATGGATGGATGGATGGATGGATGGATGGATGGATGGATGGATGGATGGATGGATGAATAGTGGATGGATGGATGGATGGATGGATGGTTGTTGTTGGCTGGGTGGTTGGTTGGTTGATTGGTTGGTTGGACGGATGGACGGACGAACGGACGAACGGATAGATGTATTGGAGGAATTGATGAATGGATGAAACATCTGGTCGTTAATAGTTTCGTTTTTCTTCTCTTCCAGCCGCCTTCTGGGGTGATATAGCATTATCGGATGCGGAGTATAATAAGTTCAAGGACGTCATCTGGAAGATGAAACACCGGAACAACAGTATGTACGAGCTGCAGGTGGAGGACCCGGGGACTGGATACAACCTCCCTAACTCCAATTACAAGAAAAACATTGTCTGTAGTTCGAAAACTTTAAAGGATAAAAAATACGTTAAAAAGATTATCAAGCAAAAAGTTCAAGAAATTAGAATGTGTAGAACGCGGTAAGTTAATTATTTAATGTATTTATTTATTTATTTATTTATTTATTTATTTATTTATTTATTTATTTATTTATTTATTTATTTATTTATTTATTTATTTATTCATTTATCCTTTCATTCATTCATACATGCATTGATTCATGTATTTATTTATTTAATTATTGTTGTAATAGTAAGAGTAGCAGTAGCAGCAGCAGCAGTAGCAGTAGTAGTAGTAGTTAGAATTTAGAATTCATTCCAGATAAAAACAAAACATATCTATTTTGTTTTTACCGGATAAAAAACGAAACTTTCTAGATTTATAATATATAACTGGGTTTTTGTTCCTGTCCAAACCAGTACCGCAAGACTGGTTTATCAAAGACCGTGGTAAGTAATGTCCTCTCTGTGGAAAATGGCATGTAACATATCCCTTGCAGATAATGGGGAAATGTAGCAGGGATCCTCTTAAGACTACGTGTCGGAATTACAAAATCTGAACGATAAAACCGTATTCTCATATCCAAATCGTATCTCTGCATAAGGCAGAGTAGAAAGGATGTTAGGCAAAGTCGTGATTGCTTCCATGATCCAATTTCAGGTCCTCGTCCTTAGGAGGACTGCCACTCCCCTACAAGCTCCGTAACAGGATGCTTGACATCCAACAACCAGCCGATGATCAATACACCAATGTGCTCCAGTAGTATCGTTAAACAAAACAAACATTAACTTTTTAGTTCTGATACCCCCAACCCCTCCTTATTTTAGGCTAGGTACGGCCCTGTACGGCCATTCAATAACACTAAACATTATCTGTTTGACTAACAAGACGGTTAATTGCTATTTGTTTGGCACTGCTGGCGGAAGATGAAGACATAAACCTCAATTAGAGGAACAGGAAGCGTGCCACTGGGACGAACACGTGGTGCGAGTTAGACCAGCGAACCGGTTATTGGCATTGTTGGCGTTGATTTGGGTTTCATTAAAATAAATCAAGACAGCTATATGGCACTTGATTTACAGCCACTGAGGGTTCAAGCATGTCTGTGGCGGGCACACGCGTCTAGTTCCCTTGGATATTTATTCGTGAATCAGGCGAGACTAAAGAGGTTAATTTTAATTTAATTTGTGTTCATATGCCTCAGCTATCTTTTTCTATTTGCCCTAAACAGAAGTAGTTAGTGAATATTTGATTCGCTTCAAGTATTTTACAGATAATAGTAATGCTAGTCTCAGACTGTCAACTGTTAGGACGAAGTTGGCCAACTCGACGTTTGCGTTGTAATTTCCCCAAATGTCAACTTTTGTTTTTGTTTGTTGGGTGCGCTCAGGTTAACAACTAATCGGTCGTAGGAGTTGTATACGACGATAATCGAGTTGTAAGAGTTCTCAGACTAGCAACTGGACGGTCGTAGTAGAAGTCCAGATATCGGCGATTTGGCCAACCCCGTCGTGACAGTTGGTAGTCTAAGACTGGCATAACACTCATTACACGTTGTCTGAGTAAGTTATCGTTTCATTGATATCATATTAGTTAACCACCTACACAAATCGTTGGTTTTCTATAATTACAACTCCACTATAATTTCGACGCCAATATCAAAATATTTCTATAAATGGACAATGGGGAGCTAAATAATACTCTTCCTGAACATAAGTTTCAGGGGAGTAATAGGGAGCAACAGTGATAGCTCCCGTTATACGGCGGGATCTGCTAACTCAAGTCGAAGACTTTTACACAGCCCATTGGGTTATTTCTCGTTCCAGCCGGTGCACCACAACTGGTATATCAAAGGCCGTGATATGTGCTATCCAGTCTGTGGGATGGTGCATATAGAATGGAAAAGGAAAAATGTAGCGGGTTTCCCTTCTAAGACTATATGTCAAAATTACCAAATGTTTGACATCCAATAGCCGATGATTAATAAACCAATGTTCTCTAGTGGTGTCGTTAAACAAAACAAAACCATCGTTATACAAACATTGCATTTTAGTATATCACTAAGTCAGCAATAAAACTTGTATAATATTATAAATCGAAAACATATTTTTCCAACTGGTGCACCATTGTGTCATGTTTTAGTACAACTGCACCAAGACTCGAACATGTGTAAAGATATATAATTTTCAGTATCATGTAACACACCTGTGGCGATACCAGCCCCCTCTAAAGTTATATTTTTAAAATATGTTCAAAATATATATTTTTTATTTTTTTTATTTTTACCTTGAAGAATCCGAGGAACAACTAATTGTCATTGAACCTCATCCAACACCCCCATCCCACCCCCACCCCATGGATTTTCTGGATCCGCCACTGCACACCTTCAACTTTGAATCTCAAGGTGTTTCGTTTTTTACATACCACGGAACCAGCTTTCAGATATGTATTGAATCACACGTCTTTTCATTCAGCTATATACGAATACTAGTAGAACAGAACAATATTCTCCTGGCATTGTTGTCACCCGCCAACCTATAAACAAAAACGTGGTGTGTTTTTACACGCCGCGATTTGTTTCTAAATTCGTGACTCGGGCGTCATAATGTGTGTAATGGGATTGTTTTCCAGTCGTAATGTAACACACATGACGTCTGGGAACAACTCTGTAACTAAATGATTTAATGATTTTTCTGAATACACGCTGTTCACACAATACCATTGATTTGCGTGGTAGATTCAGGGCATATGTATGTGGTAGTGATGTAATAAAGGCGCCTCTGCTGGCAGGGACTAATATGAAGGGCGGGGTCTCTATCAGACGGTAGAGCGCTTGCCTGAGGTGTTTCACCGGATGATGCGTATAAGAGATCCCATTATTTTAAAGGCGCACTAATTTTGGTTAATTTACAAACCTGTAACTCATTTGGATAACGTTACAAGATAGTAAAACAAGAGTCTGTGAAGTTGAAACAGTGAAATACCGTTAAAAATAGAGTGTTACTTCTCAGACGCACGTGTGTTTTTAAAATATAAACAATGCATTTTTATTTTTATTTTTATTTTTTTGTATTAGAAACTCCAGGATGACCAGAAAAACTTCGGTTGTACGGAAATGAATAATGTAAACAATAAAATATAAGTTATGTTGGCTCTAATAGTGAAAAATATGGCTATAGTGTTTAAAAACTAGGGTATGTCCGTTTAATGGGAAAACAATCTTATGGGACATTTTCAAAATTCAATAGCACAACAAACACCCCCTCCCGGTACCGACTCTGCTCGGGCTGTTTGTTCTCTCTTGCAATTGCCAAGTGCGGGCGGTCCTCTCTCCCCCAAACCCCTTTCCTGTCCTAGAGGGAGGAGCCGGCGCAAATCGACACCTGCGTCCATGACAGGCGTGTGCTACAACAAATTGTTCTGAATCTGCACGTTAAAACCTATGACGTTACCTAACGGGAAAATGTAGAGGGTTTCCTCTGAAGTCTACGTGTCACAATTAACAAATGTCTGACATCCTATAGCCGATGATTAATGAATTAAGGTGCTTTAGTGGTTTCATTAAACAAAGCAAACCTTCCTTTTTTGTCTGCTCGATTCAGGTCATATTTTATGTAGTAGTGTTGGTATAAAGTAGGGGCGGGACGTAGCCCAGTGGTACAGCGCTCGCTCGCTGTACGGTCAGTCTGGGATTGATCCCCGTCGGTGGGCCCTTTGGGCTATTTCTCGTTCCAGCCAGTGCTCTACAACTGGTGTAACAAAGGCCGTGGTATGTACTATCCTGTTTGTGGGATGGTGCATATAAAAGATCCCTTGCTGCGCCCATGAAGTGGCGACAGCGGGTTTCCTTTCTCAGTATATGTGTGGTCCTTAACCATATGTCTGACGCCATATAACCGTAAATAAAATGTGTTGAGTGCGTCGACAAATAAAACATTTCCTTTTCTTTCCTCTGAACACTACGTGTCACAATTACCAAATGTCTGACATCCAACAGCCGATGATTAATTGAGAATTAATAAATTAAGATGCGTTAGTGGTTTCGGTAAACAAAACAAACCTTCCTTTTTTGTTTGCTTGATTCAGTGTCGGTATAAAGTGCTCCTACTGGCAGCAGCTAGCGGGAATGGCCCTATTAACTCAGTTGGTGGAGTGCTGGACTTGAGAGTCCATGGTTTGAATCACGACAGTGAAGGTTGAAATAATTAAAGGGACACTTCTGAGTTTGCTGCAATTTTTAAGATGTTATCGACTAACACAGACTTTTTAACGATTAAATATACATTTCTGCATAAAATATTAGCGGCTGTATATTAAACGTGTTTCTGATCGTTCTAATATTTGTACTAGGTTATATTTCATTTTATTTCCTAAAAAAAAATTTTTTTCGTACGTATGAAATTATTGAAGACAAAATCCAGTTTGGGCTTCTTACAAATATTAAGACGACCAGAAACACGTTGAATATACAGACACTGATATTCTAAACAAGCAAACATATTTAATATGTAAGTTTAATCGTAGAAATATTTTATTAGTCAAAAACTCAGGCATGTCCCTTTAACTCTACGAGTTCCACGTTTACGTTCAGTTACGGTAAAGCATATTTCAGGGAATGTTTCCATTAGGGGATTTTGACCCCACGACCCAAGCACCTCAGGCGACCACTCTACCGGCAGAGCTAGACAAATGATTTCACGGATATATGAGTTGAGTTTAGAGGGTTGGGTTAAACTGGCGACGTTCTTCTTACTAATGGCGCTGAGTAAACTGGAACATTAAAACATCAAGCGGTCTCCCAGTGGTCTCCCTCTCTCGTCATCTGGTTCTAATCATCAGGTTGGTGGGTTCTGACTACACACAATTACCATTTTGGTGTGTCTTTGGGACAACATTAGCTCAGTGGTTACAACACAAAGTTTGTTTTGTTTAACGACACCACTAGAGCACATTGATTTATTAATCGTCGACTATTGGATGTCAACCATTTGGTAATTCTGACATATAGTCTTAGAGAGGAAACTCGCTACATTTTTTTCCATTAGTAGCAAGGGATTTTTTATATGCACCATCCCACAGACAGGATAGTACATACCACGGCCTTTGATATACCAGTCGTGGTACAATGGCTGGAACGATAAATAGCCCATTGGGCCCACCGACGGCAATCGATCCTAGACCGACCGCGCATCAAGCGAGCGCTTTAACACTGGGTTACGTCTCGCCCAAAGTTGTTACAAATGTCGCGTGAGATGTGTTGGTTCCTAGGATGGACCCCACTCCACCCACTATCAATTGGGTTAGTTAGGTCAGGTCAGGTCAGGTCAGGTCAGAGTGTTTAACGTGCACATTCAGAACAAGTTGTTGTAGCGCACGCCTGTCCTGGGCACAGGTGTCGACCTCAGCCGGCCAGGACAGGAAAGGGGTGTGGTGGGATAGAGGGGGAGCGCCTGCACTGGCAGGTGCAAGGGAGCACCAGCAGTCCGACCGGAGTCGGTAACAGGCGGACTGGGTTAGTTATCATAGCTGTATATTAACACAAACTGTTCATTGGTTTCGAACCGAGGGTCTGTCAGCACGTTTTCCTAACTACTGTTAATTGGGCTTCCATTTTTTGTGGAACACTTGGTTGACAGAGTGGTTACGGCTGCGGGCTGTCAAATGCCAAGTGAATCGGTGCAGTAGGTTCGAATCTTGCCAATTGACACTGTTTGTTTTTCAATATTATATCATGCTACAGAAATGTAGATGGCTAGGTATACCGAAAGAACATTAATAGCATGTCACAAATATGTGTGTTATAGACTATATCGGAAACAGCCATCTCCGGTTGGATTTTTCCTGTAACAGATCATGTTGCAACGACACTTTAGTACAATAAATAACAAATAATGTTTTTATTTCTTTATTTGTTATATTTATATAAACATCTTATGCTACCGGTTAGAGGCCTTGGGCGAACTAATTCTGTTCTGTTCTGTTTTGTTCTATTCTGTTACATATATAATGGAATATCAACAAAATGTTGATGATGTAAGACATGACATTCCACGTTATATGCTTGGTATCAAATTTACGCTAATTAAAATATTCTCCTTGTTTGTCTTTTTCTTTTTTTTTCTTTTCTTTTTTTGAGGTTTGGAGGTTTTTGGGGTTTTTTGTGTGGGGGGGGGGTTTGGGGGTGGGACGTTTGGGGGTTTGGGGGGGTTTGGCGGGGCTATATGGGGTTTTTATTATATTTTTCTAAACTCTGGTATTCACTCCATTTCGTCATCTGGGTTTTTTTTTTTTTCTTTCTTTCTTTCTTTTACAGGAAAGATAAAAGACTATGTAGAAAAGAAAGACAACAGCTCAAAGAGGAAATAAGTAAATTACGAGTGAAATGGAGGAAATTGCGCGACGAGGTGCGCCAATGTAGGGGGGCACTTAAGAAAAACAAATATTACAAGAAACGTAGAAAAGGAGATAGAACGTTGTACATTGATTTAGAATCCATGTATGAGGAAACAACTGACCAATCAAAAGGCTCACCAAGTTATGACGCCGGAAGGCGCAGGCGCGCTGCCACCGCAAAAGCTAACAGGTTGTGGGAATATGGCGTCATTCCATATGAAATCGAGGCTAATTTTTCAGGTAGGTGCGTCATAAACATTTGTTATGTTGTAACTTTCTTGCTTTTGTTCTACAGAAAAGGTGTGGTTTTATTTCTTTAAAATATTAAATATCAGTCCTATATACGCGAATGTCAAACCCCAGTTGGGGGCAGGAGTAGTCCAGTAAAGCCTTTGCCTGATGCGCGATCGTTCATGGATCGATTCTCGTCGATGGACACATTGGGCTATTTCTCTTTCCAGACAAATGGTGTACCGAATGCTGTGGTATATACTATCTGACTGAGGGATGGTGCACATAAAATGTTATTTCTAGATTCTCTCTTGATCAAGTGTCGAAATAATCATTTGATACGATCCTTTCTTTGTGCGTGTGTGAATGCGTCGTACGTACGTATGTGCGTGCCTGCGTGTGTGCGTGCGTGCGTGTCCGTCGTTTTCTTCTATCTGTGACTACATATGTCTAAAATCAGCAAAAGAATATATTCACGAATTGTATTTTATACCAGGTATTTTCTTTTGTTGGTGTGTGTGTGTGTGTGTGTGTGTGTGTGTGTGTGTGTGTGTGTGTGTGTGCGTGTGTCTGTGTGTGTTTGTTTGTGTGTGTGGATTTGTTTTGTTTTTGTTTTTGTTTTGTTTTTTGTTGGTGTTTCTTTTCAGTGTTCTACGTTTCCTTTTCTTTAATCGTCTTCTTCTTTGTTGTTTGTTTAACATGGATTTTTTTCTTTCTTCTTCTTCTTTTTCTTTTTTCACTTGCACATATATTTTATTGATCAAGACATTTGTGATTCGTCTTCCTCTGATCCAGTATGATGAGTTAATAAGTCGGAACAAGAAACACACTCTGTTACTACGAGTTTGTGACCTGAAACGATTTGTACTCGTCAGGCTTCACTAAAAGAATTTAATTTGACGGTACATGTGTAATTCATTTTCGGAAACAGCGTGAACACCGAATATTTAGCATCGCATACTAGGAGGATGAACCGAAAACCGTGCTGCGTCAAGGGCGCATTTTGAGGCCGTATTTAATCGTCTTTTTGGCTGAGGAAGGCAGTAATCGTAATAATGTGATTTAAAAACTCAGACACGGAAGCTAACTGTGTAATGAGAATTTATTGGTTCAAGCTACAAGCTTGTCAGTACGGCATATATACACACACGATATATATACTACTCAAAAGAATTTAAGGGTAAAAAATTTACAACCAAATAAGTTTCAGAGTGTATTAGATTGATGATGTAAACTACACCAAAAAGTTAATTTATTGTTCCATATTTACAAAAAACCACAAATAAACGTCACTGTATACAAGAAAGTCACATGACATACTGTCAAAGTTGAAGGTTGTCAAACATGGATTTTACACATTAGAACATTCGTTTAATAGTGTGTGAATCCACCCCTGGCGCGAATACACTCGACACATCGTTGCCTCATGCTGTTGATCAGACGTCTGAAGAAATCTTGGGGAATGGCCTGCCACTCTGCCATAAGAAGTTGACCCAGATCATGAAGGTTGGCCGGAGGGGCATGGTTATCCCGAACTCTCCTGCCTAATTCGTCCCAGGCGTGCTCTATTGGGGCCAAGTCAGGCGAATATGCTGGCCAATCCATCCTGGCGATACCTTGTTGTCTGAGAAAGTCCGTTACCACCCTGGCGCGGTGGGGTCTGGCATTGTCATCCTGCAGAACTGCCCCGCCGCCAATCTGCTGAAGGCCTGGGAGAACCAACGGCCGGATAATCTCATTCAGATAGCGGATTCCATTCAGATTGCCATCCACCACATAGAGGGGGGTCCTGTGGTGGATAGAGATGCCGCCCCACACCATGACGCTGCCACCACCGAACCGGTGACGTTGTCTAACGTTAACGTCAGCGAAGCGCTCCCCGGGACGGCTGTAGACACGAACCCGACCATCGTTGAACTGGAGACTAAACCTGGACTATAGTGAACATCACTCGACCCCACTGAACACGTTGCCACCGCAGATGAAGTGTGCACCAGTGACGTCTGGCCGTTCTGTGACGTGGTAGGAGTGGTGGTCGAACAGCCTGGCGACGGCAGCGTTGATTATTTGACCTCAGACGATTGCGTATGGTTTGATCAGACACTCGAGTTCCAGTCGCAGTCCGCAGATTGTCACGTAATCGGCGTGCAGTGGTTGTGCGTTGATGTAGAGCCATATTGGTGATGTAGCGGTCCTCTCTATTTGTAGTGCTTCGGGGTCTTCCCGAATGTGGACGATTTCGAACAGAATTCGTTGCTTGGTACCGTTGCCACAGTCGGCCAACGACACTCTGACTGACACCAAGCCTCAGAGCAACATTTCTTTGCGTATTGCCATCCTGAAGCCAAGCAATAGCCCTTCCTCGATCTTCGATAGTCAGTTGACGTCGTACCATTGTCGAATTTGGAGTGTGCACCATACACGAACGCAATCTCCAATTATACGGAAATTCAGCATTGGGAACATGGAATACACATGCAAAGCGTGCAAATGAAGCGCTTTGTGAAAAAGCAAGTTATGGGCACTTAGCAGACCTTTCGCTTTCGCCCTAATTTACGTGCAAATGTAAGCATGTTTTCGCCATTAGAACTAGTCGACAGTGTCAGTGACAGTGGATTTTAATTCATTTATGGGTTGCTTAGACCCACTTTCGTCAAAATGGAACAATACCATGCGTGACATTATGGTCTAGCTAATATAATTGACATTCAGAAAATAATGTCGAAAATATCGTCTGACCCTTAAATTCTTTTGAGTAGTATATATATATATACACATACATACACGAGCATTCGATAAACAAAATGCATGTAGGTATGTATATATGACAATATACATATACATATCCATATACATGCACATGCACATGCACATGCACATGTACATACAGATACACATACACATACATATACACACACACACACACACACACACACACACACACACACACACACACACACACACACACACATGAGAATTCGATTAACAAAATGTATGTAGATAAAATATTTGTGATAAACATGCATATGTATTTATAACAACAATAACTTAACAAATCAAAGGATGTTTCTTTTTCGTCTGTTGTTGTTGAAGTTGTGTTGTTTTTGTTGCTTTGAACAGCATTCACCTGAAATAAATTGAGGCAAAGTGAGAAACAAACAATCATAACACCAATGAACCACAAAACTGATAGTCATTATCATACGCTTGTGTGGTACTTTCAGTGTAGTATATAATTTGCTAGTTCTAATGTGGGTAGTTTTTAGAATGCTTTCGTCAGAGAATTGTTCAAGCACGTCTGTCGTGGGCACAACCGCTGACTATGCCAGAGAGTTCTGTCCATGACAGGAGGTTCTAATGATACCCTTTCGTCTATCTATGATAGTGCCGCTCATTGGGGATTATTATCTTTCGCTCAAGTACTCCTCGTTTGATAAGACAAGACACGACAAGACTCATGAGCCGTTCTGATTTTTCTGTGAAAAATCGCTTTAATTGTTAGGTATTTTCAAACATATTTGGTTAAAACGCAATAGTACGAATACTTTGATTTATAAAATATATGTAATTCACCAGACTATTATTAAACCAGCATTGTAAGAATGAATATTTTCCCCTTTTTTAGCATTTGTAAATTACGTTGTTGTTGTTGTTGTTTTTGTTGTTGTTGTTGTTGTTGTTTCGGTTCTATCCAAACGCTTTAGATACCTGTCTGCACTTTGACTGTATATATGTATAAAGCCTAAAGGAAATTTTGTTTTCAGGGGACTCGATCTTACCTAGAAAAAGGTCCTGACCTATTTGTTTTCAATGATTGTTTGGGGGTTGTTGGCGTTGATGGGTTCTTTTATATTAATATATAGAAAGAATACATACATAATATAATGTGAGCTCGTAGGAATTATTATAGAATTTGTTTTAATAATAATAATAATTAGCCAACCTACCTACCTAATATTTTTCGGCACGTTCCCTGAAACAGGTTTTGTTTTTTAGGCCTACTGATGATGGTGTTAATTAGGTTAATTAATTGCCATTGTTTCCTACAGGTGCGAACAAGGCGTTGTTTAAACTAGCCATGCGGCACTGGGAGAACTACACGTGTGTGACGTTCATTGAGAAGAGGGACGAGGACGCCGACTACATCAAGTTCACCGAGAGACACTGTGGGTGTGTACTAGCAGTCCATCTTATAGTTGTCTGTCTGTCTGTCTGTGTGTCTATTTCTTCGTATGCCTGTCTACCTCTTCCTTCATCTCTCTCTCTTTCTGTGTCTCTATATATATATCCCTTTTTACCTCCTCCCTCTCCTCTCTCTCTCCTCCCCCCCCCCCTCTCTCTCTGCTGTATGTCTCTCTCTCTCTCTCTCTCTCTCTCCGTCTCTCTCTCTCTCTCTCTCTCTCTCTCTCTCTCTCTCTCTCTCTCTCTCTCTCTCTCTCTCTCTGTGTGTGTGCTCTGTGTGTTTTTGTTGTGTATGTGCGAGTGTTTGTTTGTGTGTGTGTGTGTGTGTGTGTGTGTGTGTGTGTGTGTGTGTGTGTAGTAAATGAAACTTAATTTTTATCTGCCATTAATTTCTTACATGTTGAAAAATACTGTATTGTCGACAAAACAGCATTGTTTTCTTTCTAATATTGTAGTTTTAGTCAAAACAGATGCATCCAGTGACAAGATGCGAACTCACAAATTATATAAACAGAATATTCAACTAGAATACGTATTACAAAGTATGCATCCAGAAAACCGTAAAGCATTTACTAAATTACTTCTTCTGATAATAGAGATTGGGCGTCATACAAAATCCTTTATTCCAGTGAAAGAATGTTTATGTGACCACTGCAGTTTAATTTAAAATGCACATCAATGCATCGCAATATGTATACATTCTAAATTACATGTCTAACTTTCCATAGTTACCTATTTACATGTATGAGTACGCAACTAAATATTATATTCATTATGAAATAAAGCCAGAACCCAGCATGACCAGTTGATGTATGCAAGCTTATGCATGATAATGCATATATTACTAATAATTAATCCTTATTTAGCCTTTAGATTGGTATAGTGTTTGTATGCATCTTTCAGGTCCTTAGGAACGATGTCTGGGGGTGGGGGGGGGGGCACAACCTCAAGTGGGGTGGGTGGGGTGGGGTGAAGTGGGGTCACAGGCAACATTTTAGTTTTTATAGTCTGGAACCCAGAATTGGAAAAAGGCTTTAAAATAGGTTCAGGGTGAACCCATCTGCTATACTTTTTTTATTAACATTTTTAAATAGCTTACATATTCATTATTTATATAGATAGGAACAAAACGTAATTTTCGTCTTCGGGTCCCCGCCCTCTCTCTCCACTCCACCACCCCCCCCCCCCCCACCCCCACCCCCACCCCCCACACACACCCCACCCGGTTCCTGCGGGCTTGTCTTGTTTGTACATATATGTAACACGTTTTACATCCAGTTCCATATGTGGAATATTTATCTGTTTATCTTTTATCTGTTATTGTAGTTTGGTATTATTACAAGACAGATTTTCTTTTTATGTTATTGTTATAACAAGACATCTTGTTACTACTAGGTGCTGTTCCTTTGTTGGTAAAAGAGGAAACGGACCCCAGGCAATTTCTATTGGCAAAAACTGCGACAAGTTTGGGATCGTGGTTCATGAGCTGGGTCACGTGATTGGATTTTGGCACGAGCACACGCGGCCCGACAGAGACGAGCACGTGCAAATTATTTATAAAAATATAATGCCGGGTAAGTAGCGATAAAATGTGAAAACATTATTGCCAAACTGAAGAAGAAAAAGAAAATGTTTTATTTAGCGACGCACTCAACACATTTTATTTACGGTTATATGGCGTCGGATATTGCCAAACTACCTTTTTTATTAAGTTGGGGCGGGTTTCTTTTTTTTTTTGCGCTAGGTGCAAAATGTTCAGAAGCTCCCATTGTTAAAGTCGCAGACCCTAATTTCAACGCGTTAAATCTACAAACCTGTAACACATTTGGATAAAGTTACAACAGAGAAATAAAAAGCAAGTTTCTTGTGACGTTAAAATGGCGAAATATCCTTAAAAACAGTTATTTCTCAGACGTACATGTGGGTTGGGTTTTTTTAAATTTTCAAATGCTTCTTTTTTATTATTATTTTTTATTATAATTTTTTACGGATGTACGGAAATGGATATTCTAGACAATAAAATCTAAGTAATGTCTGATTTGAATTATTAAAAACGGCTCTGATAGTGACAAGTACGCCATAGTGTTTAAAAACTAGGGTATGTCACTTTAATGGTGGTGTTTATATAAGCTCCAAAATGTAGCGGGTTTCTCTCTAAGACTATATGTCAGAATTACCAAATGTTTGACATCCAATAGCCGATGATTAATAAATCAATGTGCTCTACTGGCGTCGTTAAACAAAACAAACACACTATCTGTCAAATAAAAAGAAATATTTGTAAATATAATGTAAAATACACGTAAGTAATAACATTATTGTATATGAATGCTACCAAACATTTCAGTGCAGATCTGTTTATTTAACCCTATAGCCGATGTATTTTTTCGTGCTGGGGTGTCGTTAAACATTCATTCATTCATTCACTCAGATTATTTAATTCTGGACTCCATGCCGTGCGGCATGACCACAGTAATGGGCTTCTGAGATTTTCACTTTCCATCGTCTTGTACAAAGCGAAGATCACTGAAGAACGAAAGACGATACGCTTGAAATCTAGTAACGCCATCTGTTGTCAACAACCTACATAATTATATCCCCTGCATCTCAATTATCACATTACATAATGTTCGTGGAATCAATAAGTCGGTTTGTTTATGCCTCAGTGGAAATGGATTTTCCGGTGGACGTGCAGAAAGATAACAAATAAATAGCATCACTTATGTCCGTTAAGGTGCTTTCACACGGGGCAATCTGGAGTAACTATCTGTGTACCGGTTGAAACTTTTACGATTGAGCAGACGTAATAGGAAGAATGTCAGGCATTTTGATTCCATAATTTGTATACTCAGTCCCAGCCTACACAAAAGTATTGCTCGTCAAAACCTTTTTCTTTACGTTTTTAACATAAGAGAAAAGGATAAAAGTTTTGAAAACAACAAAAATTATACTACAGGGTCTATACTTTATATGTGTAGTATGTTATTTGTTATGGCTAATGTTTTTGTTAAGATATATATAAAACAGTAATAAGCTTGCTAAAATGACAAACTTACACGCACTCAAAATGCAACACAATATCATGGTTAACGTAAGTCGTATACTAACAACGCACCTTTAAGTGCGCGCTGTTTACGATGACGTGATCAACGCGCCGTGAAAAGACATACACGCATTACGCGCACTTAACGTTCTCACATTTATTTACCGTAATATACCGTAATACTTCAAAGATTTTTTCCCCTTTGTCTACAGAAACTGTCCAATAAAGTTGGACGTCATAAGTCTTTGAGATTTTCGTTAGATGTTTTTCAAGGGGGAAATCTGGCCTTCTTCGCCGAGAATACAAGAATTTTATTCCGCCATGTGAAAGCAATAAAACGGAAGTTGAGGACATTCCCGGGGTAAATAAATATTGCGAAGAAGCGCATCGGTGGCCCGTCTGTCTATTTTGCCCCAGGTAGGCTGGTCGTCCTAACAAAAACAAACGAGATATAATCAGTGCGCCGCTCACATCATTAACATGACCTCTGACCTTTAAAAATTCATCCCAGAAGGAAATAAAAATGTCACCGATGTAACATGTCGCTTTTGCAGATTTAACCGATACCAGTAATGGGCATAATGAGCGCGATGTTTTGTATTCTGTCATCACCTGCCAATTTGCACGAAACTAAATTCGTCTGTATGAATAACGACGTAAACCCATTTAGAAGAATCTCACAACATAGCAAGGGCTAATTTAGTGCAATTTGCATGTATAATATTGTCAGTGGTTTGTGCTGAAAGTTTATTCCTAGGAACTACAGAACATAATAACAATAGTTATCTCAGACCTGTGATATACGTATTACGTATGCATATATTAATACACTGTCTATTTTATTGGTTTCAAATTCAGAACATGTTTTTATTTACGGTTATAAAGAAGGTGTCGGACATATGATTAAGGAAGGAAGGAAATGGTTTATTTAACGACGCACTTAACACATTTTATTTACGGTTATATGGCGTTGGGCATATGGACCACACAGATATTGAGGGAGGAAACCCACTGTCGCCACTTCATGGGCTACTCTTTCCGATTAGCAGCAAGGAGTCTTTTATATGCGCCATTCCATAGAAAGGATACCACATACCACGTCCTTTGATAGTGCGAGAAATAGCCCAATGGGCCCACTGACGGGGATCGATCCCAAACCGATCGTGCATCAAGCGAGCGCTTTACCATTGGGCTACGTCTCGCCCCTATGGTTAAGGATGACACAGATAATGAGAGAGGAAACCCACTGCCTCTAGTTCACCGACTACTATTTCGATTAGGAGCAAGGGACATATTATAATATGCAGCATCCCGCTGTAGTACATGCTGTAGTACATGCTGTAGTACATGCTGTAGTACATGCAACATTATCCCATTTGTAAAGCACTCGCAGGAACGAGAAATAGTCCAATGAACCCACCGACGGGAATCGACCCTAAACCGATCACATACCAGTTTAGCACTGAGCTATGTCCCGCCTCGATTATATAAAAAGTCACAGTATATTTCAGGGCCGTAACTAGGATTTTTTGTTGGGGGGGGGGGGGGGGGGGGGGGGCAACTGAGTAGTTACTAGTCTAAAACTCTTTAAACGGTTAAGAAGAGAATTTTCTTTAAGTTTCTATAATCCCCCCCCCCCACCCCCGCTAGCTACGGCCCTGTGTTTTTTAGCTTACATTATTGAAAAATGCAATAAATAAAGGTATACTGATGTGTTGGATGTATATTATCCTAGTTCTATGGAACTGTACACAATTCATTCATTCATTCATTCATTTATACTTATTTTCGTGTTTATATTCAATTAAGGTTCAATCACGCTATCCTGGGCACACATCTCAGCTATCTAAGATATCTGTCCACGACAGAAAGTTAGTGTTTAGTGAGAGAGAGAGAGAGAGAGAGAGAGAGAGAGAGAGAGAGAGAAGAGGGTGTAGTGGCATTACACCTACCCACTGAGTCGTTAAAACTCGCTCTAGGTGGAAGCCGGTACCGGAAAACGAACCCGGTACCTACCAGCATCATGCCCATTGGCTTAACCACTACACCACTATGGCCGGTAATTTGTAAATTTAATAATACATTTCTTTTTGCATCTTAATGGTAGTACTTCAAATATATGGTTTATTTACATTATTTCTCATATATGAGTATATATACTATTAACAGGGCAGGAATATAATTTCAACAAACTGACGGCGAATGAAGTTAATTCACTGGGAGAAGAGTACGACTACGGCAGCATCATGCACTACGCCCGCAACACGTTTGCGAGAAACACCTACCTCGACACCATTTTGCCTCGGAGAAAATCGGGTGTTCTCGTCAGGCCGGAAATAGGACAACGTGTTCGTCTAAGTCCGGGAGACATACGACAAGCCAACAAGTTATACACGTGTCCAAGTAAATCAGCTGATTTTTATATTGTTAATTATAAGTATCATGACCATCGTCATTATCATCATCATCATCATCATCATCATCATCTTCGTCATCATCATCATCTTCTTTATCAGCATCCTTATCATCTTATCATCATCATCACCATAATTTTATGGACGGTTAATGGTTATTGTAAAACAAACACGTGCCATTTAAAGGCATATTGTCACACACAACTGACCCATTAAATGGCCTAACAAAGTATTACCTGAACAAAGATATATTTAATTTTCCCCTAAATGTACTTTATTCATACATCTACGTAACCCCCATACTTCACTTATTAATGATATTTTGTGAAAATAATTTAATTATGGCAATGGTCCATAATTCAAAAACTAAAATTGCCAAGAAATATTGACATGGATTTCGCTCCATCATTGTTCAATTAAAGTGATGCGATAGCTAGATTTGGTTTTCAAAATTTAATGTAATTTTTATTTATTATCCATTTTTAGAGAAATAAGGTCCTTAAATCCGTGACTGTATGCCTTTAAGTTTTATGATGTATTATATTTTGCCAATTGTTTCATTTCTAATCTAACGATTTCATATTCTAAAACAATGCACATTCAATATTTGAGGTTCTCATAACTTTAAAAATAAAGATGGAAAAGAGAAGTAAAATTGTCAATGACATATTTTTATTAAAATATGTTGAATATTTAAATTAATTAAAACAAAACGTGAGACCATAATTGAATCTATATTTGTATTGATTGAAACATATTTGATTGCATATAATATATCAAATAATTGGGAACAAGTCATCAAACTTACGATGCCCTTTCCTAATCACAAACAACGATAACAATATCGGCGAATACAACCATTGTAGAAGAGCACGCACAAAATGTGAAAGAGGAAAATAAATTAACAAATAAAATAGACGTAATATATCTTCTGTTCAGACAGCTCGACCGTGTTAAAGGGACAGACTCTAGTTTCAGCCAATGAAAATTAACACTAAGTTTAGTTAATCTACAAACCTGTAACACATTTGGATAAATTTACAACTGAATGAAACATGAGTCTGTGACTTTGAAATGGTGAAATACCCTCTAAAAATAGACGAAAACTCGACTCCATAACTTTTACCTCTCAGACGTACGTGCGTTTTTAAAAATATGAGAAATGAATTTTGTGATATTAAAAAAACCAGGATGACCAAAAACACTTGGAATGTACGGAAATGGATAATCTAAGCAATGAAATCTAAGTAAAGTATGATTTCATTTATCACAAACGGCTCTAATAGTGAAAAAAAAAAAATGTCATAGTGTTTAAAAACTAGAGTATGTCCCTTTAAAGATTACGTGAGGATCATAGACAGGTTCCGCACAACTAGCTGTATTTAATTTGAAACTTTTATCTTTGCACACACACAAAATCGAAAAAATAATACATTTTGCATGGAACCTAACAGGAGCTGTATTATCTATGTGTGACCAAGTGAAGGGTAACGAAACGTAACGGAGGGTAACGTAATTAATATCTCCAAAAATCTTTATTTTGAACTTAGGCATGACTTGAATAGAAACAGCCATTAAATAACCAGCATGTGTACGTTATCAGCATTTAAGTTTGACATAAAAAAAACACTGCACAACAAATTAAATGTGTGGGTTTTTTCACAATAAAATTAATTCCGTAAATAGACTCTCAAAATGGGCCTACAATATTTAGAAGACATTGACCATTTTAATAGATATAAAATAAAAACTAATGGAATCATTCAAACTGAATAATTTTAAATAAATTAAAGCAATCTAAGTTAATGTTCGCGTTATATATAAACAGTAAATTCTCGTTATAACGGACATGTTTGTGCTAGGCATGTATTGCCGTTATAATGAGATTGCCGGTATAACGATCTCGTGATCTACCATAGTTTTAAATATTAAGTTTTACCAATTAATAATACCTTTAAGTCTTTATGTCAGATCAGGTCATAGGGCTTAACGTGCGCATTCAGAACAAGCTGTTGTAGTGCACGCCTGCCATGGGCACAGGTGTCGACTTATGCCGGCTCCTCCATCCAGGACAGGACAGGGTTGGGGTGGGAGGAAGGAGGGACCGCCCGCGCTTGACAGAACAGAACAGAACTTTATTACACTCGTGGCCATCGTTCGATGGCATCAGAGGAATACATAAATAACATAGCATAAATAACATCAAGATGACAATATCTGAATAAAAACGAATAAAACATATATACACAATAGAAGTCTTAGGAGGAGCAGAATTGTTTGTAATAATGACAAGTGCAAGAGAGCACCAGCAGCCCGACCAGGGTCGGTAGCGGACGAGGGATAAGTCTTTTTGTCTTTAGGCGCACTTTCCATTTATATATATATATAAAATATAATTTTTAATTTCATGTTTGTAGAATGTGGCAGAACTCTGCAGGAATCTACAGATATATTTTCCCACAAGCCGACGGAAAACCAACGCAGCACGTGCCATTGGAGAATATCTGCCACCCACGGGGAGAAGATTGTTTTAAACATCACCCAACTGGATATCCCCGAATCGTCAAACTGCGCATCTGACTATTTAGAGGTGCGAGACGGATATTACATTAAATCACCTTTACTTGGTAAGCGCAAGGCCGAAGTACGTAGCATGTTATGATCATAGTAGTGTTGTATTCATTATTATGTCCTGAGAAGGTATATATATATAATAGTGTTGGTATAAAGTGTTCCTACTGGTAGTAGCTAGTGGGGTTTTCCCTATTAGCTCAGTTGGTACTGAGAGTCTGTGGTTCGAATCCCCTCAGTGGCGGTTGACTTGTTACATATAGAAAATAAATGAGAGGTCAGTTACTAAATTATATGTTTAATTGTTATTTCATGTTGGCGCAAATACAAGAAGGTAATGAAATAACGGAGTAATATTCACATTTTACAGAACATATATAATGTGTGGTGTAAATACATCTTAGGCGCAATTTATTCCAATGTACTCTATCCTGTACTAGGTTTGATTTAGTAAACTAAACTGGGAGTGGCAGTCCTCTTTCGCCGGTGCAAGAACTAAGTATTGTCTAGTAAAGGATCTCTCCTGGAGTGGATGTCCTCCTATAGACGGGGCACTAGATAGAGATTTATGGAGTCAACCACTATTTTGGATGTGGTTGTCCTCCTATAGACGGGGCACTAGATAGAGATTTATGGAGTCGACCACTATTTTGGATGTGGATGTCTTCCTATAGACGGGGCACTAGATAGAGATTTATGGAGTCGACCACTATTTTGGATGCTGTTGTCCTCCTATAGACGGGGCACTAGATAGAGATTTATGGAGTCGACCACTATTTTGGATGCGGTTGTCCTCCTATAGACGGGACACTAGATAGAGATTTATGGAGTCAACCACTATTTTGGATGTGGTTGTCCTCCTATAGACGGGACACTAGATAGAGATTTATGGAGTCAACCACTATTTTGGATTGGATGTCCTCCTATAGACGGGGCACTAGATAGAGATTTATGGAGTCAACCACTATTTTGGATGTGGATGTCCTCCTATAGACGGGGCACTAGATAGAGATTTATGGAGTCAACCACTATTTTGGATGTGGTTGTCCTCCTGTAGACGGGGCACTAGATAGAGATTTATGAAGTCAACCACTATTTTGGATGTGGTTGTCCTCCTGTAGACGGGGCACTAGATAGAGATTTATGGAGTCAACCACTATTTTGGATGTGGTTGTCCTCCTGTAGACTGGACACTAGATAGAGATTTATGGAGTCAACCACTATTTTGGATGTGGTTGTCCTCCTATAGACGGGGCACTAGATAGAGATTTATGGAGTCAACCACTATTTTGGATGTGGTTGTCCTCCTATAGACGGGACACTATATAGAGATTATGGAGTCAACCACTATTTTGGATGTGGATGTCCTCCTGTAGACGGGGCACTAGATAGAGATTTATGGAGTCAACCACTATTTTGGATGTAGTTGTCCTCCTGTAGACGGGGCACTAGATAGGGATTTATGGAGTCAACCACTATTTTGGATGTGATGTCCTCCTATAGACGGAGCACTAGATAGAGATTTATGGAGTCAACCACTATTTTGGATGTGGATGTCCTCCTATAGACGGGGCACTAGATAGAGATTTATGGAGTCAACCACTATTTTGGATGTGGATGTCCTCCCATAGACGGGACACTAGATAGAGATTTATGGAGTCAACCACTATTTTGGATGTGGATGTCCTCCTATAGACGGGGCACTAGATAGAGATTTATGGAGTCAACCACTATTTTGCCACATGTCCATTCAACTCTGTGTTGTTCAGAGATACTGTCTTGATTGTGAATAACGGTTTTGTTGTACAGATTCACTTTTATTTCATTAAAAACATGATTATATCAATTTAAGATTCTGGCACGTTGTTCTGGATACACGCCTCTGCTATCTAGGTTGTATATCTAGGACAAACGTTAATGATAGTCGTTAAAACCTACTGTGGCTGGGAGCCAGTACTGGGATGCGAACACAGTACCTTCAATCTTGAAGGCCTAAGAGTTAACCAACACGGCACCAAGACCGGTGGTCCCATGTTTTCGTTCCCTCCTGCGTGGTAGTGTTCAGGAGAGTGGGCGATCTAGAGTGCTTGCAGTGCATTCAGCATATATTACATTGAATCAGTCACGAGCAACCGCGAACTTCTGTGCTAAACAATGTACCATGTTCCACTTTGATATTTTGTGTTTCATTTCTTCCAAAGAGAATCCATTCCAACAAGTACAAAATACTCCATCTGAGTAATACGATTACAAAACATACTCTTTCTAAACATACACCATAGACTCAAGAAAGATTTTAACACGAATTCATCTCATACACCATACATGCAAGAATGCAAAGCCTTCATTTCAGAAAGAATTCGCCTCACAGACGATAACAGAATAAACAGGAAGAATGTCAAATGTATTCCATCCATCATCATTATTATTCCATGCAAAGATAACTAATGTCACACATTTTTTCATAAAATCTCGAACTGTGTTAATTATCTGAAGAAGAAGAAAGAAAAACATGAAACCGAATATGTACTCTGTTCTCGCAAATGATGTCGACCGTCTGTTCTTAATGATTACTGCTGGCAATCGTGAAGAACAAAACTGTTATAAAGTGTTTTAAAATCTCTAACTCAAATTACTGAGTAGCATTTGAAAGAAAGGTTGCAATAATGTTATAACTCTAGTTAACTCTAGTTTTTGGCATCCGAACTGTTTTTATATCCTTATTTTGTCAGTCCTCCCAGTCAGCTTATCTTGAAATGTGGTTAATCTTTTAATTCTGGTGTTTCACTTGAACCTTTTTTTTACGACATCACTAGAGCACTTTGATTAATCAATTATCGGTTATTACATGTCAAATATTTAGTAATTCTGACTCGTAGTCACCAGAAAAAACTCGCTACATTTTTCCTAATGCAGAAAAGGATCTTTTATATGCACTTTCCCATATACAGGAAAGCACATACCAAGACTTTTGACCAGTTGTGGTGCACTGGTTGGAACAAAAAAAATACCAATCAGTTGAACGGATTCACTGAAGTGGTTCAATCCTGTGACGCAAGCACGTCAGACGAGCGCTTAACCGACTAAGCTAAAACCCGCCCTTCTCCACCACTCCCCTCCTGTTTTATCCTACTGGTTTTAAATTTTGAATTCCTATTTTTATGTTTAGGTTTCTCCTGACAATGTCAACTTTTAGTTGACGAAATGTTGAGATTTTAAAACTTGTGGTTTTAAGCAGAGACATTACTTTTATTATAATATGTTATAATATTAGACATTATTATGATATATGCTATTGCCATTTTTATCATGTTTTCGATGTAATTATTTTATTTCAGGTCGATTCTGTGGCATCGAGATTCCAGAAACGTTAATATCCAGTGATACCCGGATGTGGATAGAGTTCAAAAGTCAGAAAGGAGAAGGAAAAGGATTCACTGCTGAATATGAAGGTAAGTGGATTTTTAAAGAGACCAGATATAGCCTGCCTACAATTACATGGCGACAAATAACACCTTAAGAAAACTGCCCAGTTTACCCTGATGCCGGGTGGAATCGTTTAAGTTAGAAAAGCAACCTATTTAGAACTCAACAGTCATGTTTAGAGTGAACGAGAAGAAGAAGAAGAAGAAGATGAAGAAGAATGGATTTTTAAAATCATAGTAGTTCTTTAGGAACGGGGTCTTGTTTTCTGTGGATTTTAAACAAACAAAAAACAAATTTATTGTTTGTGTAACACATTAAATTTATTTCATATAGTTTTGTCAATATATGACATTAAAACTGGTATATTGCTACAAATCCTTCCCTTGATTTGTTTCCAAAACTTCCAAAGAGCTGAATCTTTTCTCCTTTGTTCATTTGGCTAGAAGAAAGTCGCTGACATATCCTTAAAGACTGCCTTATTCAAATGTGCAGTTGTGAACACCGAAGTTCACTACAGTTTTTGGGTTTTTTTCTTCTTTTCTCTTTGAAAATGCTGTCCTCAAGAAGTAACATTTTCTGAATAGACTGTAATGTTTATTGTTTTGTTATAGCTTTTGCTTTTTGTTGTTGTTGTTGTTGTTGTTGTGATTGCTTCTGGTTTGTTGCTGCTGCTGTTGTGTGGCATTCGCAATTTCCACACTGAAATGATATGCTTTCTTTCAGCAATCTGTGGCGGTGAAATCATGAAGAATCAAGGTCATCTGACGAGTCCTAACTACCCGGATGATTATCGACCCAGCAAGGAGTGTGTTTGGAAGATAACAGTTCCAGAGACATTCTCGGTGGCTCTCAAATTCCAGTCATTTGAGGTATTATTATGTTAAATGTACGCTCATTTAACCGTAGTAAAGCAAAATTATATTTAACGAGAATGTCTCACGTGCAAATCGCCTGACCTCAAATACGTAAGCTCTCTTGTGGATCTGGAATCACCAACGTAATACTGTTTTGTTGTTGATGTTTGTTTTGTTGTTGTTGTTGTTGGGGGTTTTTTGGGGGGTGAGGGGTGTCTTTTCTTTGTGGGATTATATTTTAGTTTGGTTGCTTGCTTTGTGTTTTCGTTTGTTTGATTTTTGTATTTGTTTTTGATTTGTTTATTGGTTGTTGGTGGGGGGGGTGTTGGGGGGGGGAGTTTTTAGGTGGGTGAGGTTTTTCGCTTTGTTTTGAATTTCATCATTCTTATTTATTTCACATTTTTTCTTATTTATTTCGCTTTTTTTTGTCTATATATACTTTTAATGTACCTGTATCTGGATATGTTCCTCTAGCTTCCATAACGGTACTTTTCTACAGCTGTACCATAATTAGCATAAGTGGCATTTATTACAGATTATCTGACTCATTACACGCATTGTAATGTTGTAGACATCTTAAAACTAGATAAATCGATGGTTATTGTTTTCGATCAGACATAAAATAAATAGGTTTTGAAATATATGCTTGGGCTTTACTCTACTTGAGAGGATATATTTGATAACAATGGGGTCATAATGGCGTAATGGTTCCTCATTCATAGAATACAGTATACATCAGTATACATCAAACGTTGTGATTACGAGTGTATTAAACAGGATATTCTATATGCAGTATTATAGTTTATCTAAATATAGGTCTGATATGTTTCGTTATAAATATTTGAAGAAAAAAAGGAATATGAAAAAAATTAACGATCTAGACTATTTATGTAATGTATGTGTTTATATATTCAATAAACGTATGTTAGACTGTTGCCATGTAATTGTAAAATATAAAACAAATACAGTATACATGTACATGCTAAAGTTAAAGTGTTTTTTTTTTTTTTAACAAGACAACTATAAATGAAGGAAGGAAGGAAGAAAGGAAGGCAGGAAGGAAGGAGTCAATCAATCAATCAATGATTGATAAATTAATTAATTAATTAACGTTTAATGACACCCCAGCACAAATATACATCGGCTATTAGGTGTAAAACAATGGTAAAATCATGAATTGATGATCAACATCAATATAACATTTAAAAACACAGTGTACAGAGCTAAAGTTTGTTTGTTTTTGTTTAACGACACCATTAGAACACACTGATTTATTAATCATCGGCTATTAGATGTCAGACATTTTGTAATTTTGACATATAGTCTTAGAGAGGAAAGCCACTACATTTTTTCATTAGTTCTTTTATATACACCATCCCACAGACGTGATAGCACATACTACGGCATTTGGTATACCAGTCGTGGTGCACTGGCTGGAATGTAAAAAGCTGTGCAAAGTATAAATATCACATTAATACTAAAAGTTCTAGTAGACAAGACACCTAGAACAAGGCAACTAGAGCATATTATTAATTAATCATCGACTATTGGATGTCAAATATTTGACAATTTTAACGTATAATCTTAGAGAAAACCCGCTTCATTGTTCCATTAGCAGCAAGGTGTTTTTATATGCACTTCCCCAATGAGAGGACAGCACATACTACGGCCTTTGATATATCAGTTTGATGTTTTGAAACTCACTTTCCAAATGACATATTAAGTGATTTATTTTAAAATTATATTTTAAATACTTACCTGTGAAATTAAACACTATGACCGTTGCCAAGTAACACTTGTTCCTATTATACATTTGTGTCCACGTAAATAAAGAATCTTTGTTTATTTGCGAAAATAATTAAAGTAAAATAAAGAGCATAGCCGAGTAGGATTGATGGCGATGCACGTTGTTTTCAACATGTATAACTACAGACAAATGTGCTCACCCCGGCGAACACCAGCAGTGAACCGCGTTCCTCGCGCATTAATTCTTGTTTTAATTAACAGCGCTACCATTAAAACTAATTCGATTTTACAGTCTGGAGCTCCCGTGGCTTAACATGTGGGTTAGATATATTGTTTTCTGGACTGACTTATCTTTCTTGCGACTGCCCAGAGCAAGCTTTTTTCATCTGCTTTAAATCGTTATTTTCAATTAGGCCGACAGTCCTGCAAAATCTCATTGCTAATAACAATTAAGATTATGTGTAGTACACGTCTGTGAAGCGGGACATAGTGTTTGTTATTTTTATTTCTTTTAATATTCTGTTATCGTCTTTTAGAACAGTTACACATAAACATAATATAGCCTTAATATATTTTAGCCGTTGGTGTTTTGTTTTGTGCTCTTTTTTTTTTTGGGGGGGGGGGGGGGGGGGGGGGGGGGGTTTTGGGGTTTTGTTGGTTTTTTGTTTGTGTTTTTTTATTCGGATACAAACATAGGAGGAATGCAGGAATATTTGAATTTAGGACAAAGAAGGCACTAAAATCTCTGTGTAACATACATGTATATTTTTATTATAATGAACAGTATTGAAAACGCGTCAGCAATACAACGTATGTTATTTTTAGATTAATTAACTAATGGTGGGTTGTTGTTGTGGTGTTGTTGTTGTTTTTTGGGAGGGGGGTTTGTTGTTGTGTGGGGTTTTTTGTGTGGTTTTTGTTATTTGTTGGTTGTTGTGGGGAGTTTGTTGTCGTTCTGTTGTTCTTGCTTGTTGTTGGGTTTTTGTTTTTTGTTGTTGGGGGGGTGTGTTCGGGGGGCGTTGGTTTGCGTTTGGTGTTTTTTGTTTGTTTGTTATTGTTAGTTGTTTGTTTTTGGGGTTGTTTTATTTGTTTTGTTGTTGTTGTTGGTGTTTTTGGGTGTTTTTTGGGGGTTTTTTTGGAGGGGGGCGTTGTTATTGGATTTTTGGTGGGGGGACAAAAGGATAAACTTTTACAAAAATTATTTCTGTACTCTAAGACTGACTAAATAATGTTTTCAATACTGCAAGCTTTAGATACTGAAAATTAATATTAAGAGGGAGAAATTCATTGGTGCGTTTCCAATGCTATTCAGCATATCTGTGTTTTATTGTCAGATTGAGAACCACGACGACTGTGTGTACGACTACCTGGAAGTGCGGGACGGCCACGAAGAGACGTCCCTGCTGATCGGCAAGTACTGCGGCTACAAAATACCCGAGGACATCAAGTCGACTGGAAACAAACTCTACGTCAAGTTCGTCTCCGATGGGTCGGTGCAAAAAGCTGGCTTCGCAGCAACATTTGTAAAAGGTACTAGTAGTTAGCTTGTTGGTACAGTAGAAGAGGCTCCATGGAGTGGATTCTAGGGTTGTGCATCCATTAATATTTTTCCGAAGCCATATAACCGTAAAGAAAATAAACCATTGTTTCCCTTTCCTTCCCCCATTGGGCTATTTCTCGCTAAGGCCAGGGCACCACGACTGGTATATCAAAGGCTGTGGTATGTGTTATCCTGTCTGTGGGATGGTGCATATAAAAATCCCTTGCTGCTAATCGAAAAAGAGTAGCCCATAAAGTGGCGAAAGCGGATTTCCTCTCTTAATATCTGTGTGGTCCTTAACCATATGTCCGACGCCATATAACCGTAAATAAAATGTGTTGAGTGCGTCGTTAAATAAAACATTTCCTTCCTTCCTTCCTTCCTTTACTATTTAAGAGCGACGCAAGCAGAAAGTGCCTAAAAGTCAGGGTGGACTGAGTCGACGAATGAATGTCAGAATTATCCGATGTTGGACATCCATCAGCCGATGATTAATTGATATGTGTGCTCCAGTGATGTCGTTACACAAAAACTTTCTTTTTAATGCAACCCGAGGCCAGAAAATGTCCTATATGAGTTGCACCTTACTCTAAAAAAAAATCCAGGTTCCGCCATATGTCGTATGCAAATGAACATGCTCGATCAGTTATGTAAATTTTACCAGTCCTGTAAAGAAAGTTTGGAAGTATCCTAAAATATTATTCTCAAGAATATTTTATTTATTCTTAACCTTATTAGAGTTTATTCTTAGCCTTATTAGAAAGAAAGAAAGAAGTGTTTTATTCAACGACGCACTCAACACATTTTATTTTACGGTTATATGGCGTCAGACATATGGTTAAGGACCACACAGATTGTTTTAGAGGAAACCCGCTGTCGCCACATAGGCTACTCTTTTACGACAGACAGCAAGGGATCTTTTATTTGCGCTTCCCACAGGCAGGATAGCACAAACCATAGCCTTTGTTAAACCAGTTATGGATCACTGGTCGGTGCAAGTGATTTACACCTACCCATTGAGCCTTGCGGAGCGCTCACTCAGGGTTTGGAGTCGGTATCTGGATAAAAAATGTCATGCCTCGACTGGGATCCGAACCCAGTACCTACCAGCCTGTAGACCGATGGCCTGCCACGACGCCACCGAGGCCGGTCTAGCCTTATTAGAGTTTATCATAACTGCCCCATTTGTGTAGCTGTTCTGGAGGCCAAGCACTTGTAAACATTTTGACTGGTACTGTAGGTTTTTGTCACATCACATTCATTTAACGTTATGCTCAAAACACAGTCTATCAAACGATCTGAACATACCCCCGGATAGATTCTAATGTACAAAATCAGTTCCTATTACTGATAATGTAAACTTTTACTAATAAAACCGATATAATCAGCTTCTCAACACTCGCAGGCAGTGTACCAATAAAAAGTGTGGCACATCACGTTAAAAGGGACAGACCCTAGTTTTGAAACACTAAGGCATATTTTTTCACCTAGACCCTAGTTTCAACCCGTAAAAATGGACACTAAGTTTGGTTAATTTACAAACCTGTAACAAATGTGGATACAACAGAGTGAAACAAGAGTCTGTGACGTTGAAATAGCCTTAAAATAGAGTAAAACTGGACTACATAACCGTTACTTCTCAGACGCATATGCGTTTTTAAAAATATGAGGAGAAAAAATGCATTTTGTGGTATTAGAAACACCAGGATGATCAGAAACACTTCGGTTGTACGGAAATGGATAATCTAAACAATAAAATAGAAGTAATGTTTGATTTCAGTGATCATAAACGGCTCTAATATTGGAAAATGTGCCTTAGTGTTTAAAAACTAGGGTTTGTCCCTTTAATCCACCTGCAAGAAAACATTTATTGAATGTTTTTATTAGCAACCTTCATTTTTGTTGAACATGGCAGTTCTATTTTGGGGGCTTTACCTTGTACTCGTTTCATTCTCAGATTGTGTATACTGCATTTAAAACCGCTGTATAAAAATAAAAGTGTATTATTTACTGGCAATGGATAATAGTATTTGCACAAATAATCAATGTCACATATAGCTACCAATCAGAGCCTCAACTGTTTTTACTCCGTAAATATTTCACGTTGCACCTCAAACTTTGACACGCAACTTTCTTCTTTGCCCAGAATTAGTTTTACAATTTTTACGTGATACCGACTTTTATTCTAAATTTTAATTTTATATATCTGTGATATTTGTATTTTTTGCACAGTTCTTTACACTGTTTTAATTTGACTCTTGAATTTTTATATTCATGTTGATCATCAATTTTGTTTTGCATTTACCATAGTGTGACACCCAATAGCCGATGTATTTTTCGTGCTGGGGTGTCGTTAAACATTCATTCATTCATTCATTCTTCTTTGCTACCATGCAACTTATAACTGTACCTTATAACTTATAACCAACACCCCCCCCCACCACCACCACCACCACCCCACCCCCACCCCCTCCCACCCCCCTCCCCTCCCGCTAGCTACGGCCTTGGGCATAATGTGCTGCGTAAAACACGTCTAGAAAGCGTTACCGACAAATGACTGTTTTCACTGCTCTATCGACAACACAAGTTATTTAGATTAGGTACGTCCTTTATCTTCTATGAACGATCCAATCCAGTGTGTTGATAATTGTGTTATAGACGCATTGTGACAAACTATATATATTCTGCGTCGAGCCAGACGGAGTCAGCAATAGACGTGCAAATTAAGAACTTAGTCAGCGCTTACCGCTCAAGTACGGGATAATTGATTATAAATCAGCCTAACCGCCATACCATGCTTCCGACTCGGCCATAATTGGAACAAACAAATCTGATAATTGTCAAATCAATCGTTCTTCGCTTTTATTTGTGACATCCTCGTTCAATACCGTCAGTACACATCGCGCCAAACACACGGAGGTGTTTATAAATAACCAGTTAATATAAATCAGTATGACACACTTTATGCGTCAATTGTTGCTATTTGTTTCAATAATGGGGGACATTTTTAGGCATACGTCAATTTGTTGCTATTTGTTTCAATAAACGAGGACATTTACCTTTCATAGATGTAAAGGGTCATTGACTTGAATATTATACATGCAGTACATTTTGTTTGTTTGGGGGTTTTTTTGTTGTTTTTTGGGGTTTTTTTTTTTGTTTCGATAATAAAACCGCTGTTGGTCTATTTTGCATTTAATTTTATTTTATTTTCGTTGCTATATCCAGTTAAGGTATTTTATGGTTGTTAGTGGCTAGTATGAGGGAAGTTGGTGTAGTGGCCTTACAATTCCCCAATGAGTCAAAAAGTTAAACACTAAAGCTTGTTTTGTTTAACGACACCACTAGAGCACATTGATGTATTAACTATCAAGCTTCAGCTATTGGATGTCCGACATGTGGTATTTTTTTTACGTTGACATATAGTCTTAGAAAGGAATAGTAGCATGGGATATTTCATGTGCACCATCTCACAGACAGAATAGTACATACCACGGCCTTTAATATACCAGTCGTGGTGCACTGGCTGGAACGAGAAATAGCCCAATGGTATCACCGACGGGGGTCGATCCCAGGCCGACCGCGCATCGAGCGGGCGCTTCTCGCCCCCTACATTAATCATGGAGACGTAGGAGATTTAAATCAGACACAAACCCCCACTTAAACATTTAAACATAAAACACCTTTTTTTCATTTCATGACAACATGTTACATAGAGGTTCTAAGATGTGTTTATGTCTATGTGTCGGGAAGTTACGTCCGACACAGGTGTAACCTTAGACGAAATCGATGTGTGAAATTACACGGCACATTGCACACCGCAGTTAACTGGAACAGAATTACAATCTAATGGATTTTTTTTTTATCTTTCCACTTATTTTTAGTTGGCGAGCTCCTTTTTGTAGATTTAATGTATCGTAAACTGGATGCTAATGGATTTTAAAGATTTTGTAATTGGTTGGAGTTATTTGTGTACACATATCAAGCTTCATATGTTATAACTTATTGACTTTTTTATGTTAGCAAGAGTTCGCGTGAATGTTACCAACAAAAGTTGACCTTTTCATACCTTGTTCTACATAATTCGTTCACGACAGTCTAAAAACCAGTACATGTTCTACCTTATGCCTGGTTCACATTTGCTCCGGCCGCAGGAGGAGCTCTGTGTATAACTTCACACTTCTGCTTGTGTTTGCCGATCGCACATTGACAATCAAGAAGTTAAAGATATTTTTTTTAACATTGTGTAGAAACAACACAATGGCACCTAAAACAAACAAAGGGGGAAAGGGAAAGAAGTCCAAGAAGGACCCACAGCCTGCTGAGACAGAGATGCCAAAAAAATGTTTGGCCTATCTCAAGGCGGCTGAACGGCCATGGTGCGGCCGCTGTCGGGTTGCCGCTGGATGACTGTTCAATATCCGTGCGATTTCACGGTTACTGCACGGGCAGCGAGCAGCAACCTTGCGATACACATGTAGCTGTGCGAGGGCCGTGCGACTGTCCCAAGAGCCTACAATCTCCGTACAATTTTTTTTTGGCCCCAATGTCCACCTAAAATTTTGCGTTTTCTGCACGATCAGCGCGCGGCCTCCGCGCGGTGCCCGTGCGGGGGTTGTGCAATGCCACCTACAACATGTCTACGGACTACGGGCTTACGATTTTTTCAAATTTGTATAACTTCTCGCTAAACAAAATCGTAGAGGCCGCGGCGCCCGTGAATTCGTACGAAAATCTCACGGCCGCCTCCTGCCTCCGCACGGAGGCCGCACGGAAAGGGGGATACGGGCAGGATACGGGCTCCGTAGACCCATCGCAGGTCAAATGTGAATTAGGCATTAACAGGGTCAAAACATGAAGCCTTGTTGGTAGAACGCCTGCTTGTGGTGCTTGTATCTAAAGATCGAACCACACCGACAGGTGGACCCATTATTTCACTTGGTTTCTTCCTGTCCTAACATTGTCCCACTACTATTATATGAACAGATCGTGATATGGGCCTTCCTGTCTATGGGAAGTGCATATAACAGATCCATTGCTGGTTGTACTATACCACATAAAATCCCATAGGCGACCATGTTAACGTCTGTGCTTAAAGCACTACATGCAATATATCAACCAAACTACGACCCATAGATATCAGTACTACAACCCCTACCTCAAAGTATTAACTGCAGAAAATGGTACCTTTCATGGCTCATTTTCGGTATAACAGATGTTTTTACAACACCCCTAGTTTCGCACAAAATGTTAGTACTTTGTTTTTACAGGTACCCCATACATGTTCCAAGCACAAGGCTACTTGGCACAGTGGCACTAGATGAAATAAAATTGCATACATTTTTAGCCCAGATGAAACTAATTTTGTTTACAACCAACACACTCACATTTATAACCAATCACAGGACTTGTGGTGCTAACTTCTCTATCGAAAGTTCGGTGCACTTCGAACTTTGACCCAGCCGGAAGTTATTTGGTTTATTGCTACCTGCTGATATTGGAAAAATGTATTGTCTTGTCTTATAGGGTTTCCTCTAAAGACTACATGTCAGAATTATCTAATATATGACATCTGGTAGCCGATGATTCATTAATCAATGTCGTCTAGTGGTGACATTAAGCACGTCTGTCGTCTAGTGGTGACATTAAGCACATCTGATTGGCTGTTCCACGGTGATGACCTACATGTCAGATCCACACCGTACTAAACATTACAGAAATTAACACTACAGACAGCAGTATATACAAAATTAAATAGTTACTACATGAAATTGTCCTTCTGTAAGTTGAATTTTTGGATGTCACACATTTGGTAAATCTGTAAGTTTTCCATTAGTAGCAAAATAGTTGTTGGGGTTTCTTTTTTTTTCTCTTTTTTTTGTGTGCACTTCCCACAGACAGGTCAGCACATACAGTCGCCTACGATATACCAGTCGTTGGGTACCATCCAATCGCCTTTCTGAAAATTTCATATCATTTATTCGTGTGATTGCTGGCAATTATTAGTGAAATACAGTATAACTAGGACTATTTGCCAGAGACGCAATTTTAACTATGATCATATTTTCGAAATTGTGATTGCAAATAAACGAACATCATTTTCTGCGTCGTGTTTAGTAATTTTAACTAAAATATTTTTGCATGATTTTTTTTTCTTTTCAGAATACGACGAGTGTACGACCGACATCCACGGTTGCGACCACGTGTGCGTGAATACGTTGGGTAGTTTCAAGTGCAAGTGTCGCATCGGGTATGAACTCCACTCGGATGGCAAGAGATGTGAAGGTATGTCCGTGAAATATGTGGTCGTTTTGTATTCATTTAATATGCAGGTATATATCATAGTCTAATGAAGTTTACAGTAGTTTGGTATTAATGCACTAAATATATGGTATGTTTACTATGCATGAAATATGATAGTTACATAGATTATAGCATGAATGAATGAATGAATGAATGAATGAATGTTTAACGACACCCCAGCACGAAAAATACATCGGCTATTGGGTGTCAAACTATGGCAATGGAAACAAATAAGGTGATGATCAACATCAATAGAAAAATTCAAGATATAAATAAAAAAATACAAATACAAATATCACAGATAGATACTGACTTTTACTCTAAACTTCAATTTCTGCTGTATTAGCCATTCTCAAAGAGAATGTTACACCCCTGCACCACGGTGAGGTTACAGCACGCGCAGGGATTATAGCAATTCAATTTTAATGTAATATTAAGTTTTTGACATAGGTGGCAAGTTTGGTATTCATCTTTAAAGCACTTAAATTTAAAGCACTATAAGCTATAGCATCGATGGTAATTTTGTATGCAAATGTTATATTTGTTTAGTGTTTATAATATATCAGATATTAGGTAGATGAAGTAATAATTTAGAGCTCCTTTCATATGTTTGATAAGGCATAGTGGAAATGACATTTAACATATAATAAAAGTAATAATTTAGAGTTAACTTTATATATATATGTGCTGTGTTAAATATTTTTTGCTACATTTGTTATATATTATAATATGAATAGTAATAATATTAGACATCATAATTTTAATTTATTACAATAATTATTAGATGCCTGTGGTGGATATATTGAAGAAGAAACCGGTTCAATCCAGAGCCCGTCTTTCCCCGAGTTGTACCCACCAAACAAGAACTGTGTGTGGCAGATTGTCGCCCCTGAACAGTACAGAATTACACTCAACTTTTCACACTTCGATATGGAAGGAAACAACGTAAGCAAGATTCTCATTACATTATTTTTGTTAAAACCCAACTCTTTCTCATTAAAGACATGGCTGTGTATTCTGTCTGTTAGCCCAAATAACTAGAAAGGTAGATATTATAGTTTAAGCTTGATTGGATATCTTATGTTCTTTCTTTGGTGTTATTATTTAAAAACATAATAAATAGTTTAGGAGAAAGTATGTCACCTTGTTACAACCCATGTTAACGAACTCGAACACAATATCAAAATTCATATCAAAATAAATTTTATTTTAGTGTGAATTATCACAATTGTTTTAAATAGAAAAAACCCTATTAAAGTGAACATTTTTTTTTTTTTTTTTATTGTTTGCATATTTCAGCGAGACTGTGAATACGACTCAGTCAGAATAAGCAGTGGTACGGGAACAGATGCCAAGCTGCATGGTTTGTTCTGTGGGTCAACACTTCCCATGCCTGTGACGTCACTGGGGAGCACTCTCAGGATTGAGTTCAACTCTGACAACTCGGTCCAGAAAACTGGCTTTAAAGGCCATTTTAATACAGGTGAAAACACGTTCTCGGATTCATGGACTTTGTAAACACATTTTAATACAGGTGAAAACACGTTCTCGGATTCATGGACTTTGTAAACACATTTAATACAGGTGAAAACACGTTTTCGGATTCATGGACTTTGTAAACACATTCTTTAGGCTCAGCTTTGAACAGAGATACGATTGTGTAAATGGTATCAGTTTCGTTTTTAAGATTCATTAGTTCTTGTTAAAAATAATATTTGTATTGTTCTTTACGTTATTTTCTATCGATGTATTTATTATGCAGTTAACTGATGTTATAATGGTCTCTATCCCACAATTCGTATTGATTATGTTTCAAAGGGAATTGCATGCACATGCAGTATTTGGTGCCAGATTTGAATAAGCATGATTCTGTTGTATATCGATTTCCATTTCTTCTATTTGTTTCACCATATATTGTAAATATAGTTCACTTTTTATTGTTTCAATTTTTTTAATATAATAATGCATTTCAAATGTTTTTATTGTTTACTAATAAAGTCGCTTTAATCGTGTCTTATATTGTAAACTTGGTCTAATGTTATAACCTCAGGTACTTAAAACTTTATTATGTTCCTGTGTATGAAATGAACAGAAATTCAAATTGTTTCTTTTTTTCTGTAGACAAAGACGAATGTGCTATAGACAATGGAGGATGTCAACACATCTGCAAAAACACCGTGGGATCGTACAAGTGCGCATGTCACAATGGTTACACTCTACATGAGAATCAACACGACTGCAAGGAAGGTACGTTAGGACATTATATGCTAATACAATATGATACTGAGTGTAATCATATTTATTCTAAAACAGATATGAATGGTCGTACCTTCAACTGACAATTAGAGTTAAAACGTTATTATCATATACTTGTTCCGGTGTTTTAATTGTGGGAATACTTACAATTCCAATCCTGTAATTGATTTTTTTTTCATTTTAGCATGCACTATCTATTTGAATTATGTTAAACTGTGTAAATCGGAGTCAGGTGAATGATTGTTCTAGAGATGGCTGCAATTTGAAAGGGCATCTAAGACACCCAGACTAACAAAATATGACATCTCTCAAACTAAACAGAAATAAATCCATTACATTCATCCATTAAACAGCGGATCTTCGCAGCATTTCGTAGTTCAGGGTAAATACCCACCCCTTAGATCCACTCCTGTAACTACTTACGTTTTCGAATTCTGTTATTACTAGTTTGTATAACAATTCGGCCAGTTTGAGAGATTGAAGTTTGAGATAACGAAATTTGACTGTGTATATATATTTGTAATTTAACATCCACTGTTTCGTTTTATTATGAAACAGGTGGGTGTCAACACGAAATATCAGATCCATACGGTGAACTCAGCAGCCCCAACTGGCCCAACTTCTACCCGAGTCGCAAGGACTGCGTGTGGCACTTCACCACCAAGGAGGGCCACCGCATCAAGCTGGCCTTCCACGACTTCGAACTGGAGCCGCACCAGGAGTGCACCTACGACCACATCATCGTGTTCGATGGCGACGACTCGAACGCGAGGAGTCTGGGTCGGTTCTGTGGCAGCAAGAAGCCGATGCCCATCACGTCGAGTGGAAACAGGATGTACATGGTCTTCTACTCTGATGCGTCTGTACAGAGGAAAGGTTTTCACGCGGAACACGAATCAGGTGAATATGTCATCATTATACTAGTTACAGAAGATTGCGAATGTTGTTTTTGTTTTATTTTAATTTATTTTTGAAGAAGTTACACAGAAAAAAGATTTCCATGCTGAACACGATTAAGATCTATATGTCACAATCTATGAGTTATAGAAACTTGGGCATGTTTGTTTTTTTTGGTGGGTTTTTATTTTTGGTGGGTTTTTTTGTTTTTGGTGGGGTTTTTTTGGGGGGTTGAGCTGTTTTGGGGTTGTTGTTGTTGTTTTGTTTGGGGGTTTGGGGGGGGGCTGTCAAAGTGATATGACTGGATACAAGGACATCGTCTTTTTCTTGTTCTTTGGGGGTTGTTTGGTATTGAAATAAATAAGAATTGTTTTGCTCACTTTGGTAATGTCGATAAAAGCTGGTTTGTGGAATAGGTCTTATAAATATAGTTCTTTAAAATTTGTATGGATTACGTGAACACTGACATTTGACATGTTTTTTATGTCAAAGTTTTATGCTTGGTTTCGCATCTGCTATTATGTCACTAAAAGGAGACTTTTTTCTACTTTTTTTTTCATTATGTTGTTTGCTTTTCAATTAAAAAGTATTGGTTTGTATTGTCTTACAAATATATTTCTTTGTTGACCAGTGTAGATCCGTAAAATTTTATCTTTCAAAGAATTTGATGACAAATTAGTGTTAAGGTGTCTGTATAGGTTATAGTGAAACCTGCAGTGACAGGCCGTTGACTGATCTATTCTTATAATTAATCGTATGTAGTAAAACATGTTCTGATCATTTTTTTTAAATCCATCACACCTTGCATTATATGGCACTGATTATTTTTACTTCATCTCCAAGCGTTCCTACTGTACAAATACATTTATTAGATCGATCTTAGCTAAAAACAACGATTTCCATTGTACTTTTAAATGTAATTTCCACTTACACAATTTGATAACTTGTGTGTTTGTTTCTGGAAATTCAGTTTGTGGCGCAACTCTCATAGCTTCTGCGACTGCGCAGAAATTCTACTCGCACGCCAAATATGGTGACCACAATTATGACAACCGAGTGGATTGTCAGTGGAGGATCCAGGTGAAGAGTGGATTCCGGATTAGACTGAGGTTCCAGGCATTCCAGGTAGAGGACGAGACAGACTGTGGGTAAGTCAAACAATGTTCAAAACAATGTATTGTGGATTTACTAGTGATTCGATCAGCGTTCTGGTCTGGTGTGTCTGTTAGCCAAAGACAGAGAATAAAACAAGATTAGAATTTTCGGAATTTTGCTACCCATCTACTCCAAGTATAATATGATTTACCTTCCTTACTATGTATTTAAAAGGAGAAACCTCATAAAGCTTTAAACATTACAAATTAAAAATATCTACTTTGTTCTCCAGCGATTTGTGGAATCAACCATAGCTTTGCCAATGCCCTTTCGATACGATTTTGAACACGATAACTGTTTTTGTCATTCACGTTAATGAGATTCGTAATTATAAATCCCATAAATTGTTTCCCCTAAGCAACTTGCATCAGGTAATTGATGGTAGTGCCTTCCTCCCACCCCAGCCCTCCTCTTCGTGTCCCTATTCACCTAAAGTTTTGATGGATACTAATTTAATTATTGATGTTGTCGTTTAGGACAAAGATTTAGTGTGTGTCGTGTTCTTAATTTCAACGTTTTCTTTTGTAGGTACGACTCGGTCCAAGTGTTTGATGGTTACGACGATTCGAGTGTACAGATTGGAAAATACTGTGGATCTTTGGTAAGTAAAATTTGTTAAAATCTTTCATTTCTTCATATTCGTGCATAACTATTGAGAAAAGTAAAAGCCAACCCAAGAACTTAATTAGTACACATATTAAAAACACCCCTATTGTGCTTAGGTGTTAATCAGATGACAAAACATAAAGCATATCAAGAAATTGATTAGTAAAAGCACGCCTATTGTAGCTTTGATGTTTAAAATCATCAGTTTTATCAAGTTTCTATACACGGTAATCTATGTTCCTGCATGTCAGGTTCTTTACTTGCTCAAATGATCCCCAATGCAGTAAAATATTTCAACATCATTAATATTTTCATCATATTTCATCAGTCAAAATATTGACATCTGTAAGAAACGTAAACCAAGCTAGTAAGTCATATATTGGGTGGGACAAGGCAGAGCAAAGCAGACCAAGGTAGGACAGAGCACAACTGTAAAACCTATACTACATGTGTATAATTATGATTTCTTTGTTGTTTTTTCTTCAGATTCCTGAAGACATTATTTCATCAGGAAGTGAACTGCTGGTCCGCTTCAAGTCAGATGATACACTGAACACCAAAGGATTTTATGCATCATATGTGATGGCTGACCCAGAGTCTCACAACTTTGAATCTGGCAAGGAAGTAGACTTGGAAACGAACTTTGATTAACAGCAGACTTGGAGGTGCGATGGGAATATGTTTTGGTTTTACCATCAAAGACCAGATTCTTAAGCTCATGCTACCTACTAATGGTAGCTTATTTTAAAACATGAAACCACTGCCATTGTGATGTGTAACTGTGATTTACAAAGCCACACGCAAACTGACGAGGCAATGGCGTTAGCAGTTTCTGTGTTTCTTAGTATTTAGATATTCGACAATACATTATGAAGAGTATGATACAATATAAAGAGCATGATAAAATGTCTTTAGTGATGATACTAAGGCATGGTCAAATGACATAGATGTCATCTGCTGAGTGAGGGGGATCAAGTGTAACTACAGTATTTATGCATGACTAAACATAATTTATATGTGTGAAAAGCAAAACGTAAGAGTTGTTCACTGAACTGCTGTCTCTTGATAGCTCTGTTTGATACTTAGACTAAGCTATGAGAATGACTACTAGTGTTTGTTGATAATGGAGATAATGAACGAAGAACCATTTGTTGCAAATCTTGTCAACTGTGTTTTTTATATCCTGTTTGACACAGGTTTTTTGTATAGTCATATTACAATGTTGAATAAGATTATTAAAAAAATGAAATTAACTAAATACGAAAAACTTAATTTAGTAGTTAACGAATATGGTGTCACGAGATATCCCAAAAAACCCAGGACTGTTCTCTATACACCTTTTAACACAATCTGATTTAAGTGCATTCGTGTTCGTTTTTATAGTACAATGAATCAATGTATAATCTTGGATTTGCTATGGTATAATACAAATGTGTAAAGACGTTCATAGCCTTCCCCTTGTTACCCCCATTGAGCCCATATTACTGCTTTATACAGCAGAATGAGGGTTTCTGCAACATAGATAAATATTTTTCACTTGACAAAACAGAAAAATTACTTTGGTGTTATTTTGGTCATTAAGTCAAAGTCGTAGATGGGATAATTAATGTCTGCACAATCAGTGACACATTTAATATGTTTAAAGAAAGAAGAGTCTGGTTGGTCTCGCCAAAGGGAGAAGAAATAATCAAATAATGCAGGTCTAGGTTGTTGTCATATGTTCTGTAAAAAACGTTTAAATGTTGAGGGGTTATGAATATGACAGGAGATAACTTCGTCTCCCCGTGCCCAATTTACCATGGTAGCTAGCTGTGTGTATTTTTGTACTTTCATGTCATTATAAGAACAAAATAATTAACTTAGTCTATACGTTCTTATAGTTTTTCATTGTTAGCTTAGTTCTCCAGAAATAAAATAAAACATTTACTGTACATAACTTTTTATACCGCAAACCTGACCGAGACACACCAAACGTTGGTTCTTCTGCTTGGACTTTGTATAGGATACGTTAGTCCCAGGCCAGGCCATTGGCCATGCAAGAGATCGGACCTCAGACAGACATGCCTGAAACGTGTGGTATATGAGCACGGTAATAGAGTTTTCAGTTGATTTGTATAGGACAGAATATAATGGTAGATTGTCCACGAATGAACTGGTTCTGCATGCCATGATATCTGTATAGATTAGGGTCCCAGTTGCAATGGGTGTCTGTCAGACTGTGTTCCCATGATGGACTTGCTTGGTTTCTATTTCAGGAGTTGACAGTAGGGTAAAGTTTTGAAAACTGAAAATAAGCACAGATATAATCTATTGGAACTAGCAGTCGCATTTGCAGTAGATCCATTAACTTCCGGTCAAAGTTTAAAAGATTCCATATGCATTTTTGGAAGTTATTGTTGTTTTTCATTTGTTGTAAATATATAATGTTTTCTGTATTATTAGTAGAAGTACAATAGTGAATCCTTTTATTTGATCGTATGACACATGCATTTAGCACGTTAAAAATAATTTTACTTGCTTGTTTTTTATGAGGTTTTTAAAACATTTATTTTAATACTGCTTTCTCTAGAAATTAATAATTGGGCAGTTTACTTTTTGACATACAACTGTACTGCAGTGATTATTTGTGTTACATTAATGCAAGGTATTGAGAAACATTCAAAGACAATCACCAATGCCGCTGATAAAAAGAATATATATCTACCTGAAGACAATCATGATATTCTAAAACATTACTAATTTTTGCATATAATATCTAAAAATCAAGAATACCATTTTCATCGAACGAGTCCGTGCTTATAAAATTGTTAGAGTCTAAACTCAAATATTTAATGACGTCACATTCATGCAATTTGCATGCGTTTAATATTAGGATCTGTAAAAAAAACCCAAAAAAAACAAGAACATTATCTCAAAAACGAGGTAAAAGAAAATATATTTCAGTTGTTGTTGATGATGTTTGTTTTTCAGCCCCGACTGCCAATTAAATAAAACAAATAATTAGTGATTTGTCCTTACTTGTATTTAAATAATATTTGTTATCATAGTCACTGTTGTTCTAAAAGAAAACAATGAATATGCTTGAACCCAACAGATAAGTAAAAATCGTCAATACCAACAGTGGATTTGACTGTGTTTCTCCAGCATTTAAAACAAAACGGTTATAATGAATACATTTTAAATATTAAAATCCTACCGACTGATCAGCCATCATGATAGTGGGTCGGATATTAGCAAATATGTTTCTAAGGATAGTCTTTAGTTGTTGTTTTTTATCTGACACAGTACATCGAGTTTTATCAGATAGTATAATAGTACTGTTCGTATTTATAGTCACATATGGTGAGTCGATTTTTGACTTATCATATTTAGATTACTGTTTTATCCTTACCTATATAAATATATATATATATATATATACACACAGTATTTTAGTGCAGTTGCAATAAAAGATTTTAAATGCAATAACTTGAATAAAATGTGGTTTTTTATTGTTAAAAACTGTTGTATTAGCAAGGATGTTTTTTTATATATATATATATCTATTCGTCCAGATGTGTGAATACACAATTATGCAGTACGGGGTACAGTTATGCGTTAAAATCTACGAGACTTGTGCTTGTTCGTTTAGATTTCTCCTTCTCTGCATAATGTCCAATAAAAACACGTTCTTAAAATGTATGTCTTCTTCTGTTGTGTCTGCGTGCCTTCTTTATATATACTGATGAAAACACACATCGGAATATACAGATTTACTATTTACTGCAACCAAAACCTGTACATACCCTATCGGTTCCGTGTTATTGGCAGTGAATACCATATTACTTGCATTCAATTCCACGTTATATAAATATAGAATACTAAACGAGCTTGCCAGTCATACCATTTTTTATGAAATGAGTGAACAGTTTTGCTATTTGCCGAGCGAAAGCGAGACAGATACCAATACTGTTCACGAGACCTACTACACGAATTGGGTCTACGTTGAGATCTACGTTACGCCAATATTACACTAGTTAAAACTGAGTGATTGTTACGTCATGAGCAATATCTTACACTGTTCACGAGTTTCATAAAAATGGTATGACAGGCAAGCTAGTTTAGTATTTTATTTATTACAAACCAACTGCTAACAAGCCCCAACGTAAAAGTAAGCAGATTTCGAGATCTACTACACGTTAATTTTCTACGAATTGGGTCAGTAAGTGATCTACGTTACGCCAATATTACACTAGTTAGATACTGAGTGATTGTTATGTCATGAGCAATATCTTACACTGGTGTGTAATAATAATTTGCATTTTATACAAGCATAATTACTCGGCAGTGAATTAAATTTGGTCTAAAAAAAAAAACACGTGTTCACTTATTTTCCCCCAGCAGTATATCTATTAGATGTCAACCTGTTAGAAGTGTTATTTCGTTTAATACACCAATCATTAAAAGTATCAAACGTCGGAAGCTGGTCCAGGTGACAATAACATTTTAGAGGAGAATCAGTTCTCTAACTCAATATGGTAAATAATTAATAGTTAATAAAGTAGGAAGAGAAACCCGATTACACCAGATACATTGATTATGTCATAGGATTTAACGTGCACATTCAGAGCAAGCTGTTGTAGCGCACGCCTGTCATGGGCGCAGGTTTATTAATCATCGGCTATTGGATGTCAAACATTTGGTAATTTAGACATATAGTCTAAGAGAGGAAACCCGCTACCTTTTTTTTTCCATTAGAAGCAAGGGATCTTTTATCTGCACAATCCCACAGACAGGATTGTACATGCCACGGCCTTTGGTATACCAGTCGTGGTGCACTGGCTAGAACGAGAAATAGCCCAATGGGCCCACGACGGAGATCGGTTTCTAAACAGTGCATGCATAAAACAAAATGGAAGATGCGGGACATATCCCAGTAGTAAAGCGTGTTTCTCATGCGCGATCAGTCTAGGATTGATCCCCGCCGTGTGTGTGTGGGGGGTGGGGGGGGTGGAGGGGGGTGGGGGGCTTCCATTGATATTTCTCGTTCCAGCCAGTGCTCCAAAATTAGATTCCTTGCATCCAATCAAATAGAGTACTCTATGCAGGAGCGCCGGATCTGGGGCGACAGATGCAGTAGTTGCTTCCCCAATATTACAGCAGGATTTTTTTAAATTATTATTATTGTTTTTGTTTTTTTAATGTTTTTTTATTGGGGTTTTTTTGTGGATAATTCTTACTTTTCCTTAGATCATCAAAATGTCCGCTATAAGTTTGTTTATTAGTACAAGTCAGTGGACGCTACGTATAACAGCAAACTCGTGTGTAAATGTTGGCTACAATAACCATGTATCGTAGAAAATAAGCTCATCCCTTGCAGCAAGAGAGGGACAGCCTCCCCCCCCCCCCCCCACCTACCTCCTCCGCCACCCCAATGTCAAAGTTCTTTCGACGCCCCTGACATGACGTGGCGGCAGCGGGTTTCCTCTCCCATTTTGACGGGCGGGACGTTCCCCAGTGTTAAAACGCTCGCCTGATGCGCTGTCTGTGTAGGATCGAACCTCGTCGGTGGGCCCATTGGGCTATTTCTCGCTCCAACCAGTGCACCACGACTGGTATATCAAAGGTCGTGGTATGCTCTATCCTGGGGTAGTGCATATAAAAGATGTCTTGCTAGTTATGGAAAAATGTTGCGGATTTCCACTCTAGCACTATGTCAAAATACCAAATGTTTGACATCGGTTATTAATAAATCAATGTACTCTAGTTATGTCGTTAAACAAATATGTATGACCATTATGTGTGCAACCATATACTAGTAACCGTATTTAAAATGCGTTGAGTGCATCTAAAACATTTCGGGCCGAATTTACGAAGCCTGTTTTTCTTTTAAAATGCAGGCGTTTAAAGGTTTAAAATGTATGTAGTTCCACGCGTGTAAGACAGGCGTTTAAAGGTTTAAAATGTATGCAGTTACATGCGTGTAAGACAGGTGTTTAAAGGTTTAAAATGTATGTAGTTACACGCGTGTAAGACGTAAACGGGCTTTGTAAATTCAGCCCTTGTTCTTTAAAACAAAATAGATGGAACAAATTGTCCATGTGAGATGTAATTTGCAACAAAAAAATAATAATAATAATAATAAAACACTTGGCACTGAAAGGTAGGGACTCAGTACTTTATAGCTTTTTGCGCATTTGATGTTTGTCACTGGCGTTACATTACTGTGAAGCTATTTTGTAAATTAAATAACAATGGTACGTTCTTACATCATGTTCAAAATTGTATGCACAATAGTTAACGGGTAAGAGACCATTTATATTACGAGAGTGCAGTGGCGGATCCAGCGTGAAATCGAGCAGGGGTCACAACGAGGCTGTGAAGCTGTGAAGCTGGGGTTTTTAATATTGTCATAAATGGCAGGGACGGATGCAGGATTGTTCAAGGTAGTGAGTGCAATGCTTAAAATGGGCATCTACAGTATTCAAAAGTTAACTAACATGTATTATCTCAATAGTAATCATGGTCCAAACTAAAATACAATAAATGCATTATTCTTATCTTCCAATTTAGGTGGGGTGGGGGAGTACGTGTTTTTCCAACACCTTCCTCTTGGATCTACGCTTGCGGTCCTTCAGGAGCACTTCGTATGCTTAACCTGATGCAACAAATTGAATTGTGGGTGACACCTCTCCCCCCCCCCCCCCCACCACCACCACCACCCAACCCACCACCACCCCGCAACACAATATATAAAATACTGGCTACGCCAATGCCTACGCTCCCCACTTCCTACTACGTCGGTCCTGATAAAGAAATAAACAATCAATCAATCAGTCACTTACCTTTATTGATACAGGCCTAATCACTCAACATTTGCAGTAAATATTGGAACAGAACAGCACAGTAGTTAGATGTTGTCATATATGACCATGCATAGATATGTTATATTTTTATACATTTAAAGTAAATATGATTATAAATGTCAAACGGCGATCTTTTCGCACATTTCTGAAGTTAAATTATATTCAGACGAATGTGCGTAGTATCGCTTTGATATCAATAAGCATATTAAAACGTTATAGCATTGTTGACGTTACGTCAAAGGTCAGGTCAGGTCATAGGGTTTAACCTGCACATTCAGAGCAAGCTGTTGTAGCGCACGCCTGTTATAGGCACAGGTGTCGACTGACGCTGGCTCTTTCGTCCAGGGCAGGAAAAGGTTTGGGGTGGGTGGTCTGTGGGGACCGCCCGCGTTTGGCAAGTGCAAGAGAGCACAAGCAGCCCGACCTGTAGCCAGAACCGATTTATTCTAGTAGCACATGTAGCACGTGCTACGGGACCCGCGTTTTAGGGCCCTCGCGGTTATGTGTACATTTATTTTACACAGGTCATTTCGCCCCTCTCCCCGAGAGGGTTGCAAAATATATATCCCCGCTGTTATTTGTGTTACAGGCCCTCTCGAATCCTTAAACCGGCTCTGCCTGTAGCCCGAATACTCTGACGGTAAGAGAGCTAGACGGACATTTGGACAGTTATCAACGCTCTCTAACCGTCAGAGACCAACCTATATAAATTCTGCGCAATCTCTGCCTACCAACTACAACAGCTTGTTCTGAATGTGCATTTAAAACCCCATGACATGACATCTGCCTACCAAACGGTAGTCAAAGATTCCCGCTCTCATACAACACCAATCCTATGTTTGACGTCAGCTACCTTTACATTAATAATTCTCGAGTTCCTTGATTTAAAAAGTTCACATAATAATCACTAAAATATACACACTATAGGAAGAAACCCGACAGCACCCCCTTTCAATAATGTTCCAGTTAAATACGCAGTTGCTGGCGGATTATGTAGCTACTGTGCAACGTGAATGTAAACTACTAGTATTTAAGAGTCCCATAACTTGTGACCCATAACGTTCTCTGCGATGTCATAAAAGTACAGTAGCCTATTATTAGCCCGAGTACTCTGCCATTTTCAGGGTTCTCACGGACCCGGTGTCCAGGGTCCCTGATGCAGCGATCATGGATGGGACGCACCATATTGCATACACGTGCGTCCCTGTGGACGCAGTATATTTTTATTTTTATTTAACTTCAATACGATTTTTTTTTTTTTTTTAAACATCTAAATTTACTGTAAAGTAAATCGGCAACATTCATAAAAATTCTTGGAAATTAGTGTTAATTGGTACAATCAGTTGGTCACTCCAGAAAGTCGCCCTCATCAATGCACCCACTTCGTGAAAATGAACTCAACCATGTGACCCAGATTTACAACATTAACCGGTACGACAAAACATAACTAATAAAAAGTAAAACTTGTTGTCGCTAGTAATCAAACATTTAATATAAAAAATGCAACATGTCTTAAACAGTATTTCATTTTATTTAATCGCGTTTTCTAGCTTTACGACAAGCAGCTGGCAATACACTACTGAATAGTAGACTGGCCATGTGGACATGCAAACAGCACTTATTCACACCGTGAGGCGGATCAGCTGAACAAAACTGGTTGAAAATGTTTGGTTCTAAAAAATTTCTTGGAAAAAAATTCTTTCGCAAATTTTTTCGCCAAACCGAAAATTCTCTACCCGTCATCTCTCTCCCCCTCTCTGTTGTTGTCTCTGTCGTTCTCTCATTCACTCTCTAGGTCTCCTTCTCTCTCCCTCCCTGTTAAATACGCTCACACACATGCGCACACATATCAACTAATTAGCACAAGCACAATAAAGCAGCAAGTGATTTTTTTTCTTTATACGCACTTTCGTATAGACAGGACAGTATTTACCATAGCCATTGATGTACCAATCGTGGGACACTGATTGGGTCAGAATAAAACTCAAGTCCACAGAAGACGATCGATCTTGCGACCCACCGCACCTCAGTCGAGTTACATCCTGCCTCACTGTTATCTGAGAGTTACATAATAACATAATGACAACCAGTGTGGTTATATAATTATGTAATTCAGCATTTAGCCACCTTTCCAAAATGTCATCAAATTAAAATCTTACAATTTCCTGTTGTGTAAAAAAATATAAGTTATGATCAAACTGCTAATTTAATGGATGTATGCATTACATGTAGAGGGTTTGCGCTAAGACTATATCAGAATTATCAAATATTTCACATACAAGTATAGCCGATGATTAATAAAACAATGTGCTCTAGTGGTGTCGTTGAATAAAACAAAATGTAATTTTACATAAGTATATCGCATTTCTTTAATGAATTTAAATTAATTTTATGTTTATTGATTATGTATATGCCTCTTTGCCTGCTTGCCTCCCAATACGTATATGACTGCGTTTATACTCTATGTCTGTGTATCAGTCTGTATGTCTGTCTCTGTATCTACCAGGTATTGTAGAGAAGAAAAGTGATTAGGGTTTTTTTTTTTCGCTCCACCCGTGTCAATCACTTGCCCGTGAAACAAAAGTTAAAGTGTTTGTTTTATTTAACGACTTCACTAGAGCACATTGATTAATTAATCATCGGCTATTGAATGTCAAACATTTCGCAGTTCTGACGCATGTTCTTAGGGGATACCAGCTGTATTTCCTATTAGCAACAAGGGATATTTTGTATGCACTTTCCCATACACAGGTCAGAATAGCTCATACCACGGTCTTTGATGTACCCGTCGTGATGCTATCCTACTACCCAAGGACCTCAGGCGAGCATTTTACTGCCCCTGTTGTAAAAACATGACATGCTTCTTCTTTTTTCTGAGTTTTTATTTATATATTAAAACAATTATTTGCATGCATATTATTTTAAACAATTCCTTGCCATACAAATAAAAAAAATATTTCAATTCCTTGCCATGAATATTATTTTAAACAATTCCTTGCCATGCATCCTTGCCGTGATTATACGGTAACACTTTAAACGAACGTGTGCCTTACTTTTGTGCATCAGTATATGCTGCAGAAAATGCCATTACGTTAGAGTATTGTCCCTTTGATAAAACTGGTTGCCGGTCACGTTTTGTGATGCGCATTGCAGACTTATGGTAGAGGAAGGGCGAACAGTCTAAAATAATCGTAAACAGAATTTACACGAAAACAGCCAGAAAATGCTTGATGGGTACAGCCCTGTTGTACAAACTCTTTTAGGGACTCTCTTCACATGGGGCCTGACGGCACTCGGTGCAGGACTCGTATTCGTCTTCCAGAGTGGACAGGTAGAATCATTTTGTGTAAAACGTGTCCGGCATGTTAATAAATCAAAAGTCGTGCTACAGATAGAAAATATTATTTATAGATGTGCTTTTAGTACTACAAAGCTTGCATTTGCCCACTGCCATCAGGCTTTCTGCCAGAGGGTAAAATGCGTGAAAGACTTCCGAACGTCCCAGCATGCATGCTAATATTAATAATAATACTATCACTAACCTTAACCCTAAACGTAAACCTAACTTAAGCCTGAATGCTGGAACTTTCGGAAGTCTTGCCACAATGGGTATTGCATCATACTAAATTTTTCGTGCAGATATATATATATATATATTTTTTTTTTTTTTTAAGTTAACCTTTTGACAAAATTAATTACTCTTATCATTACTGTATCATATATGATTTTCTTGGAGTCCGGCGATTACACCACCGGTCGATCTCGTCACGGGCGAAATAGCCGTAAATTCCATATACTGCTGGGCGAAATCGCCATATTCTATATACATATAAGCAGACGGGAATGTCACTGTTTATTACAATAAATTGGTTATTATAATAATATTTAATTAATGTTTTGGGTTTGATACTGTTCTTTATTCCCAAGCTTTTGTTTTTTCTGTCATTGCTTTTGTTCAGTTTACTCCATATCAGCAAGGTTGTGCGAGATCGCCAACGTTTTGTGTACCATTTCATTGTACACTTACTTATTGTTTGAGAACATATTAATGTAACAAATTAATAAAATTCAAACTGAAACTCCATCTGTCTGTTTTCTGTCTTCCATACTGTTTACAACAAAGTTGGCCCGACTGACAGTACTTTAAGCTTATTATTATTCAGTGCATGTTTTGGGTTTGATATTGGTTTCTCAAAAAGTTGGGCGTGGTCGCCGACATGTTTGTGTGTTCCATTTTATAGTACACTTATATATTTGAGAACATGTTAATGTTACAAATTAATAAAATGTCAAACTAAAAGCTTGTGTATGTTTAATTTTTTCGATATGTTCTTTACATCTACGTTTTTATAGAACTGATCACATTAAATTACCAGTAACAGAAAACTAACGAGATAAGATACAAGGACAGATATAAAGATATATTGCTTATTAGCATTTTACGATTTCAGTTTCATTACAGGGAAATTGTTTCTGTATTTTAATAGTTAATACTGTAATACAGATGATTATAATTCATTATAACAGTTTATGTCTATATGTTGATTAGAGAAAACTATACTCACAAGAAACACCGACATCGTTTGTTGTTCCAATTAATACAGCATTGTAGATTTAAACAGATTATTAAATTAAATTAATCATCCACAATATACAATACTAAATTACCCCAAAAATGCGCCTCTGATTAGTCATACAATTTTCTATATACTAGTTAATTACAAAACGAACCCCTTTGACACTTTAGGCTACTGAAAATTTCTGTATAATTAGGCTATACAAGTTTCCAGGGAAATTATATTTGCTTGCATAAGTTTATATTATTCGTTATGCTTTTATATTCGCGTGTATATATATACATGCTTTATTATTTACGTTTTTAATGATTAACACACTTCCACCAACTTTGATATCAATCTACAATCTTTACAATACATACACCTTATTTGATATATTCATTGTACTAATACTGATAAATAATCACAGATTATTGTGTGAGTTAATTGATTAATCCCATCTCGTTAATTATGAGTGTTCATTGTTAAAACTAATTATATAATTAACGTATTCCCATGTGTTACAGGCGACATACGTAGTGGAAGATCCGGTTGACATATTTCCACAACCACCCCGTCCTGCAGATGTCATAGAAGACTCACTTGTTGAACCACCAAGCTTAATTGTTTAGAACATTTATTAAGCAGAAATAGCGACAGTCCCTTCAGTTTACATACACTATGTACATACACCTAAAAGTAGCCTAAGTCCGGACAAAACTACGGCGATTTCGCCCAGCTTCAACCAGCAGGGGCCTTACGGCGATATACAGTGATTTCGCCCAGTTTCGATCGGCAGAATACAAACACTAGCTAACACTTTAACAGGCAAAGACAGAAAAAAAGGACACATCGCATTTGATTTGAACATTGTTCGTATCATTTCATGCAGTAAATGATAGTAATATAAACATTTTAAATAATAAAATTCCTCTTTAGTTAGATATATATAGTACGGCGATTTCGCCCAGCAGTATATGGAATTTACAGCGATCTCGCCCTACTTCATTTTCTTAACCCTAACCCTAAACGTAACCCATTTTCTTTCTGGGGGAGGCTCCCCCCATACCCTCTGTTGCCTGTGGTTGCATTCAATTCCATAGCGCCATACCCAAAACTTTCTTTCTGGCACAAATACTGGCTGTGGAGATTGTCAAGTAGTATTTAAGTCTCCACAGCACTATTTTGCTTTGAATTATATTCAGTTGGTTTTTTCAATTGCATGTTGTTGTTTTTTTGCCGTGAAAATTTTCTGATTTGTGGGGGTTGTAGTAATAGTATGCATCCTGTTACAGCCTTGGTGTTAGCATGCTTGCTTGGGCCTACTTTACTCAATTCAACTTCAAACAAGTTTCCACTCATGCAGTGCAATGCAAAATTTGCAGTCTTCACCAGGATTAAAATCAATGCAAACTGTACCTCGAGTACTCTACCATTCGAGAGCTAGATGGACATTTGGACTGTTATAATCGCTATCTTTGCCAGAGTTAATATGCTATAGCAAAAACATGTTTAATTTTCAAACCATTATGTTGTTCATTTTTTATTAATCACTTATACACACACTACGTACAGGAACAAAGACGTCAGCACCGACATATTTAACCAGAACATTATTGAAAGAGGGAGCTGTCTGTCAGGTCCGTCTTGCTCTCTAATGGCAGAGTATTCTACGCTAGGCAAGCTGCAGATCACTGTTCTGAAATGGTACTAGGAGAGCACACAAAGCTTTAAATAAAATCAGTGTGTTATAACTGTTTTCAAGAAAAAGTCACTAGCCTCACAGAAACTTTGGCTAGTGCCCTATGTATTATGGTAATGATATATAGGCAATCAAGATAATGTCATATTAATTATATCACATACTTCGGAGGCTTCCACCGCTCTTGAATTCAAGAGTATTCCATAAAAAAGAAAATTGTCAGACAGTGACAGATTACATGCTTTTTGTCCTAGGAGATCTATCTCGAAGTCGATATAGGTGAACATGGATACAGTTTAATCTATGTCAATGTAGTTGTTTTTTCATGATGTCTGTCTTGACAAAATGTGGGGGAAATCTAACAGTAATTAAAGGTGCACGTAGAAGAGTACATAATTAATTTATTGTAGTTGTTAACAACGTGGTTTGGACTTAAAGAATGGGTGTGTTTGAATTCGGTCCACCTTGGACTAAAACGTTACTAGCTATATAGTTATATATATAGGACTGAGGGTTGAAAATGTAGTAAAATGTTTACTGCAGGGCAATCTAAAACTAAAGAGTGGAGTAGGAGTCAAGACTGCAGAAAACATTAAATTACAAGTAGATGTGACTTTGCTTAAGAGATATGTTAAGAAAATGTCCAATGTTATTCAGTGGCACCAGTAGTTCAGTCTGACTGGTTTAGTTTATGCCTAAATATTCAATATAATGTTTTTTACTATGGAGCTTGATTGTTTATGCCAAGCTTATTCTAACTCCAAAGTGTATATAAATGTCTCCCCACTAAAATTAAGAAGTTAACTTTCATGATGATAACTAGTTTAACGTGCCCATATACCACTAGGGTTTCGAACACACCCATCCCAAGTGCGACCTCCGATAAGATCGGTGGCCTGACTCGGGGGGGGGGGGGGGGGGGGGGGGGGGGGGGTGTTGAAAATAGCAATTAGTAAAAAAGTTAATAGAATAAAAAAGAAAAAGGTTACAAGCCAAAAAGAAAAAGAATTGACTGCTCGGCCGAATATTTATATAATTTGGAGCATTTTAGAAGGACAGTCCAAAATTAAATAAGAGAAAGAAGAGAGGATCGGACTATTTAATAATATTTTTAAAAAAGAAGTAATTGCGACATAAAATTTTGAACGCAGATCTAAAAGTTTAAAGTCCGATCGATATGTCCACGTGAGTGGCCTCGTTAAGGCCGTTTGGGTGCACAGCTTAAAGGGATGAGATGGGTTGCATCCCGTCAAGAAAACCCCTAGATTGACAGTCGATAGACGTTGAAGGTGTAGTGCTGTACTGAAATACAGATCTTGAGAAGCCGGATCCGTCTGAATGAGAGAGAGTATCAGACTAGGGTATAGCCCAGTCGTCATGGTTTGGTATAGTAGTGGTGCGGACAGGCCCGACTCCGGAGGATACGAGATGGTATCACTATAAAGCAAGGTAAAGTCTAGAAAAAGAGTAGTAGGGGCCGACCCCACTTCCTATTTCTTCTTAGAGTGGGGCGGTCAATCTTCCAGTGCTGCTAGGACAGGCTCAGACATGTAGAGACTAAACGCGAACAACCGTGGCGTTCTGCAGAATGGCCGTCATATGAGTCACGGAAAAACCCCAGTCGACAGTCAGACGGAGAAATGGCGTGGAGGCAAGGAATCTCGCTAAAAAAGAATCCAACCTGGTGGTGCAGGCTGTCGAAACGAGAAGCGTTCAATCAGTTCCAGTGGCCGCATACATCCCAGTAGAAAACTTCATTTCGCTGACAAAAACAATGAAATGAAGAACCCCCAAGTCGAGCACATGAAAGCACGTGCAGGGTGCACAAGCGAAACAAACATGGAGCTCCAGACTGGGAATCTTTAACTTTCATGCTCATGGTTTGTACAATGCAGCAGTTAATTCACTATATAAAATACAAATTGCAATACACATTTGATGGTAAATATATATATCAAACTAATCCTGGGCATAATAAAAACTATGACACATATACTTGGAGGACTCATCAGTTAGCATACAGTGTGCATGCATGTACATGCAAATGCATATAGAATTCTAACACAAGTTTGTAGTATCAATGCATATACCGTATATGTCTTCTATTTTCTTTCAGAGGAAGATTCTTGATGGCAGTCTTGGGTTTGCAGCTGGGGTAAGATAAAACAAGGAAGAGTTAATTCATTGTGTGCAGTTGGGTAAAAAATACCATAAGTTGCTTAATTATTTGTGGAGAGTATAACTGTGTATATATGCTAAAGATCAAACATCCACAATATTCAGTGAAAAGATTTATTTTTTAAACCACATTCCTTAATTATGATATTAAATTCTTGTTCTGGTCAAATTGGCCTAAATAATAAGAAAACAATGAAATGTATTTCACACAACACACCGGACTGATACCAGCCTTTTATTATAAAAGTTGCACAACCTTAACAGGTAATTCTGGTGAACATTTCTAAAACCACAAAATGCCTTTTTCATACCTCTGAGAAGTAACGGTTATGGAAACCAGCTATTGTCTATTTTTAAGGGTGTTTTCCCATCTCCACTCTTATTTCACCCTAATTGTAGCCTTATTCAAATGTGTTACAGTCTTGTGGATTAACCAAACTTAGTATCTGTTTTCATGCATTAAAACTAGGGTTTGCGACTTTAATATATGCATTCCTGTATTTCAGGTGATGATTGCTGCATCATACTGGTCACTGCTTGACCCAGCCCTGGAATATGCAGGCCAGTCTGGTCTCTATGGTGACAGGGGACAGTGGTCATTTATTCCGGTTGTTATCGGTTTTGTCCTAGGGGCGATCTTCGTCTATGCTGCTGATGTACTTATGCCACAGATGGTACGTTTTTGTAAGGTGTTACATTTTACATCTAAAGACCAACAATTTAAACTCATACATGTAATTACTAAGTATGCTATTTTTGTTATGTTTAGCACAACACAAAACTTTATTTCTGTATACTGTAATCAAATTAATAGTGTATAGAATATACAAGTTCAACTTTGAAGTGATTTAATGTGCACATTCTGAGCAAGCTGTTATAGCTAAGCATATGCCAAGGGTTGGGCGAGGGAGAAGGCGGGATCACAGTCACTGGCAGGTGGAAGGTATGTGTGGTTTGGTGGTGTGGAATTTGCAATGTTTCCCTTAGGAATTATAGCCCAATATGAATAGTTTGCAGGTATGATTTTTATAGGAAATTGCACACTTAAGTTGGAGCAGTTTGGGCCTCGGTGGTGCAGTGGTTAAGCCATCGGACTACAGTATGGTAGGTACAGGGTTCACAGCCCAGTACCAGTTCCAACCCAGAGCGAGTTCTTAAGGGCTCAATGGGTCTCTCTCACTAACCAACTAACCCACTGTCCTGGACAGACAGCCAAGATAGCTGAGGTGTGTGCCCAGGACAGTGTGCTTGAACCTTAATTGGATATAAGCACGGAAATAAAATGAAATGAAATGGAGCATTTTGGCCTAAAGGAAAACAAATATGCAGTTGAAAGTCTACATGTAGTTGAAGTAATAAAGTCAGGTCAGCAGTTATCACTTTTCTGTAATTGATCATCATAAGCTACATGTATTGGTATAGGTAAATGGTGTAATTTATCATCATAAGCTACATGTATTGGTATAGGTAAATGGTGTAATTGATCATCATAAGCTACATGTATTGGTATAGGTAAATGGTGTACTTGATCATCATAAGCTACATGTATTGGTATAGGTAAATGGTAGTTATCACTTCTCTTTAATTGATCATCATAAGCTACATGTATTGGTATAGGTAAATGGTGGCTACAGGATAAAAACAGACCTAGGGTGCAGTGTGTTTTATGTATTCTAGACTAAGTGTTGAAATAATTAAATACGTTAGACACCAAAAATATTCATGGTGTGAAAATATGCTGAGGTGTCATTAACAAACATTCCTTTCCTTTAATGCACAGAATAATCCCATGAGCCTGGCTCTGTCCATGGAGACCGATTACAAGATGGAGGACGTCGGGGTCAGTGACATTCACATCCAGCTCATCGATGATGACGTGGCAGGTTAGTACATTACAATATTCTAACACTGGATGCTGTCTGAATCAGATAAATATTAGGTCCCCATCAGACATAAGGCTGGTAGGTACTGGGTTCACAGCCTGGTACCGGCTCCCACCCAGAGAGAGTTTCAACAACTCAATGGGTAGTTGTAAGACCACTACACCCTCTTCTCTCTCAGAGAGAGACTCACTAACTACTAACAACTAACCCACTGTTCTGGACAGCCAGCCCAGATAACTGATGTGTGTGCCTGGGACAGCATGCTTGCACCTTAATTGGATATAGGTTGAAATTTTGGGGAAAAAAAGATGCCCGACTTGATCCAGTTTAGAAAAGTTTCAATACACTTGCATATACATGTAGGTAGTACCTAGTCCAGTGGTAAATTACTCGCCTGATGTTCTGTTGGTCTAGGATCGATCCCCGTCGGTGGGCCCATTGTGCTGTTTCTCATTCCAACCAGTGCACCACGACTGGTATATCAAAGGCCATGGTATGTGCTCTCCTGTCCGTGGGATCATGCATATAGAAGATCCCTTGCTGCTAATAGAAAAATGTAGTGTGTTTCCTTTTTAAGACTATATGTCAAAATTACCAAATGTTTGACATCCAATAGTGGATGATAAATCAATGTGCTCTAGTGGTGTCGTTAAACAAAAGCAAACTTTTAACTTTGGTATGCACATACATACTTTGACATCCAGCAGCTGATGTATTATTTATGCTGGGTTGTCGTTAAACATTCATTCATATTCTCTATGTAATACTAATTCTTATACATGTACCTTCATTATTAAAGTTTTAATTTTGGGGTTTTTTTTACTTGAAGCTGGAAGACCGCGGTCAGATCTCGATACTCGGCAGAGGAAGAAACAGCCTGCAATGACATTCCCTACCCAGAATGGTCTGAACGGGGCAGTGTCTGAGAAGACACTCGATCCCGTCGCAAAGAGTGCTAGCTGGAGGAGAATACTCTTGTTAATAATCGCCATCACTGTACATAATATACCAGGTAACTCACGGGCAGATTCAGAAAATCCACTTTTTAACAAATGTTTAAAATCGAATTATTCTTTTTAGTAGGAGATTCTTCTTCTACAATCAGTTTCTTTGTGAAGTTCCTTAAAATTCAAATATGGAGTTCTACTGCCTCCATGAATTCTGTAGTCAGCAATAGGTCGTCTCATTTGACCCAAAGTGTTTTTTTGTTTGTCCGAAACAGGGTAAACCCCACTGGAGGTCAGGATGTGGTACTGTTCTCTCTGTCAAAATTTTGAGCATTTTCATTAATTCTATGATATGTATATGTTCACTTTACATTTTGGGGGGTCTCAAGCCATACAGGGAAACATGTTCCATCTTCGATGTTAGTAGAAGGAGATATGATATCTTGATATCTGTCCGTCTGCCCCACATATAGGTTTCTGAACTTTTTTTCACAATGCCTTAAAGGGACACACCCTAGTTACGTTTATTTGTTAACCATTACGGTGTTGATTTTCGCTATTAAACCCCATTTTTCACAAATAAAATTGCACTTTACTTACATTTTATTATTTAGAATACACATTTCCATTCACCTGAAGTGCTTTTTGGTAATCCTGATGTTTGTAAAACCACGAAATGCATTTTTTGCATTTTTTCACAAAACGTGTTGTCGAGAAAAAAACGTTAAGCAAGTGAGGTCCAATCTATTTTAAATGTCACAGACATTGGTATATCACGTGACCGTTATCATTTTGGTTCGGTTTGTTTTCTGTGCACGGTTCGCGCAATCAACATCCGATTTGTTGTTGTTTATTTGTGAGATTTTTCTTCACAGTTCGTGAACATTTTCAGTAACAATAAAGTTCAGACAAGTAAGTGTCTCAATACAAAACGTTACAAACCCTTAAAACCAATAATTTTGCTAAGTCTTACGATATCTGGAGAGGGGATACAACCAGGACAGAACAGTTGGAGAGGAGAGGAGAGGTGAAACGAACGCACCCCAAGTCTGTGAAATTTGTTGTGAGTAGGCATTGTTGTGCTTCTACCGGTGACATCAGAATACTAACTTTCAAAATTATTTCAAGCAATAGGGACATGGGGATTCCCATGGTATTTATCGATATAAAACCTGCTTTTTCACTCCATTTGATAAAAACATGATCTAAGTGTGTTACAGGTTTGTAGATTAACCAAATTATAATTTATTTTCGCTGGATGGAACTAGGGTGTGCGGCTTTAAGATATTTAGCTGCAATTTTGTATATAGCATTATCATGTACTCTTACAGATGAGATTTTCCTTTTTTTTTTCTTTTTTTTTTTTACAGAGTTATGTCCCTTGAACTTAGGAGATACAAAATACAGAAATCTTTGTGGGGGTTTTCCCACACTGTCTTAAGATATTGAGCTGAAATTTTTGGATAGCTTTATCATGTACTGTTACAGATCAAGTTTTTACTTTCATGGCGATTTACTCATTTTTCACAGAGTTATGTCCCTTGACCTTAGGAGCTAGAAAAACAAAAACATCTGTATCCCCCCCCCCCACTGTCTTAAGATATTGAGCTGAAATTTTTGTATAGCTTTATCATGTACTGTTATAGATCAAGTTTTTACTTTCATGGCGATTTACTCATTTTTCATTTTTCACAGAGTTATGTCCCTTGAACTTAGGAGCTAGAAAAACAGAAACATCTGTATCCCCCTCCACTGTCTTAAGATATTGAGCTGAAATATTTTGTATAGCTTTATCATGTACTGTTATAGATCAAGTTTTTACTTTCATGGCGATTTACTCATTTTTCACAGAGTTATGTCCCTTGAACTTAGGAGCTAGAAAAACAGAAACATCTGTATCCCCCCTCCACTGTCTTAAGATACTGAGCTGAAATATTTTGTATAGCTTTATCATGTACTGTTATAGATCAAGTTTTTACTTTCATGGCAATTTACTCATTTTTCACAGAGTTATGTCCCTTGAACTTAGGAGCTAGAAAAACAGAAACATCTGTATCCCCCCTCCACTGTCTTAAGATATTGAGCTGAAATATTTTGTATAGCTTTATCATGTACTGTTATAGATCAAGTTTTTACTTTCATGGCGATTTACTCATTTTTCACAGAGTTATGTCCCTTGAACTTAGGAGCTAGAAAAACAGAAACATCTGTATCCCCCCTCCACTGTCTTAAGATATTGAGCTGAAATATTTTGTATAGCTTTATCATGTACTGTTATAGATCAAGTTTTTACTTTAATGGCGATTTACTCATTTTTCACAGAGTTATGTCCCTTGAACTTAGGAGCTAGAAAAACAGAAACATCTGTATCCCCCCTCCACTGTCTTAAGATATTGAGCTGAAATATTTTGTATAGCTTTATCATGTACTGTTATAGATCAAGTTTTTACTTTCATGGCGATTTACTCATTTTTCACAGACTTATGGCGATACAAAAATTAGTTTGGGACATGTATTGCTTCAGCAGTAATCTCAGAATGCTTGTTTGCTCTTATTTATTTCTTGTTAACCCTTCTAACTCGGGAACTTGATGTAGCACAGTGGTGAGAGTGTTCACCGGAGGTGTGATCAGTCACTGGATCAATTGTCAAGGGTTTTGTGCATTTCATGTAATTATAGTGATAGTTGTTAAACGTAAAGGTGTGTATTCTACAGGGTACGTGAAATAAATGGATTGTTTAATATTTCTCTATTTCAGAGGGACTTGCAGTAGGTGTTGGTTTTGGTGCTATAGGGAAAACAAAAACAGCAACTTTTGAAAATGCCAGGTAAATATGCTTACTAATTTTGAAAAATGGAAATCGATATATAGGTGTTCCTTTTCGAGATGTGGGGTCATCAAATTTTACATGTATTTCTGTGTTAAATTTTCTTTTGCATTTTGTCTTCTAACGTTCAGTCTTGGATAAATAAACCTTAGGTTATAGTTGCACCTGTGGAGATTTACTTAAGTGCACTGTTAAAAAAAACCTAACTATTTTATTTTTATTAAAATTAATTAATTGATAATGATTTTGTCAGAATTTAAATTATTATGTTTCAATCAAAGCAGTTTTCAGTAGGTGGGATATTTAATTTCACAGAAATCTTGTTTTCATTATTTTATGATTGCCAAATACTGACTTTAGACATTTAAAAAAACATTTAAAAAAATTTAAATTCAGGTTACCTATCATGACCATATAAATAAAGTCCTAAACTGAACATGTGAATGAAAACTGGGTTACACAAGGCAAGACTTACACGAGTGACACCGATACTATCATTATTGCAGGCCGGTTCGTATCCCAGTGGTAAAGTGCTTCCTTGATGCCTGGTAGGGCCAGCTCTTCCTCTTGCCAAATTCGCCAATTGCAAATTTTGACAAGAATTGGCGAGTTTTATTTTAATTTGGCGAAAAAATATTGTGTTATAATTTATATATTGTTGGAAAGTAGGTCTAGGTTTTGCATTTTTTAGATAATTTGGCGAAATGTTCTGATCACCCAGAGCTAGCTCTGCCTGGGATCGATCCTCGTTGGTGGGCCCATTGGGATATCTCTCGTTCCAGCCAGTACACCACAACTGGTATATCAAAGACCATGGTATGTGCTAGCCTGTCTGTGGGATGGTGCATATAAAAGATCCCTTACTACACATGAACAAATGTAGCAGGTTTTCTGTCTAAGACTACAGGTCAAAATGACCAAATTCCAATAGCCGATTATTAATAAATCAATGTAATCTAGTGGTGTTGTTAAACCAGACAAACTTTAACTATCATTCTCGGAGTTTTCACAGAGATCTGAAATATTACTATAAATTCAGTAAGTACAGAACATTGTATTGTCTAAAACAAAATAATAAAATGTATATATTTATGCTAAATTGTTTCCTGTTGGTCATGGAAGAAAATTATTGTCACATATATTTATGCCATTTCATCCTGTAATAACAGATATAATATTGTAATTTACATGTATGTTGTAATATTTAAATTTACAAATATTTTTCAGGAAGTGTCTTAGTTAATGTTGTTAATTATGTGTCTTTTTACTTGCTCACTTTACTTTCAGAAATCTTGCCTTCGGTATTGGAATACAGAATTTCCCAGAAGGTTTAGCAGTTAGTTTACCATTGCGGGGAGCTGGACTCTCAACATGGAAAAGTTTTTGGTATGTCTGACTATACAAAACGTTTTTATTTATACATCTTTACAATAACGTGACACATTAATAAAAGAAGAGTTTGCTCATCAGCACCCCAGCATACTAGCATTATTATTGCTCATTATGAAACATTCTTCCACAAGTTGAACTGATTTGCTATTAAACACCATTGAAATGAATGGGTAAAGCAGTTACAACATAAAACAACAAAATTCCATATTATAGTCATTCATATTATTACTCACCTGGTGAATATCTGGGAGTGTCGTACATTTTGTATGGATCACCAGGTGCTTAATAGCTGCTAAATGACGTCATTTCGGTAAGCAACGTCATTTTCCTTTTGTCTTAGGTCTATCTATTCGCATGTCTCTTTTTTATTTGAAAGTAATGGTGAGATTTTACATTATTTGAAGGTGGGTAATAAATAAAATACGAAACTCGTGAACTTCCAATGATATCTGACCTGACTTTTGTTCAGTGAGACACTAACATGGGAAGTTCACTCATTTTGTCAAAATGATATCTTGTATTGTTTTCTGTATTTTTATCATTGACATGCACACAAAAAAGTTATGGTTTTTTTTAACCCTCATCAAAGGCTATGTTATGTACTGTCCTGTATAATGGAAAGCACATATAAAAGATCCCTTGCTACTGTTATCATTAAGAGTAGCCTATGTGGCAACAGCAGATTTGCTTTCTCTTGATGTGTAAAAATAACTGAATTTTAAATTAAAGTATCTGAGGTGTCGTTAAACCAATAGTTCTTTCCTTTTCTTTACCCCTCCCACTGTGATTAATTCAGGAACATCCCTTATAAGGGATCAGGGTGCTCTTTTTTCACATGCCAATATCCACCGAAGGTTCAAGCTAGCTCACCCCTTTTTGTAATCTCTGACTCTGCCAGTTACTGGATGAAGCCCACTCTTGCACCAAGTCAGATTAATATTATGTTTTGAGGTGTACAGACAAAACGTTTCAAAAGACTGAGTAGTCAGGTTGAAATAAAACAAAATTGATTTGTGTTTTAATTCTTTAAAACCTGCTTTTTGGACCCAGTTTTACAAGTTTTAACTACACTGGCTCTTATGCCTTTTCCTTGTTTGTAACACAATATGTTCATTAGTAGGTGACAGGCAGCGATTTTTAGTGAATGTTGTCACCCCCACTATCTACTTTTTATGCTTATAATTATACAACTCCCATCGTTCTGTAGATAGTGGCAGCAACATTTCTTAAACAGACTCCATCTTTGAAACATAATCAACACTCTGTCTTCACCTGGCTTCTTTTTTTTTCTTCTTATTTCTTGTAAAAATAATTTATCTTAAACTGTATATTAGAATAATGTGGTACATAAATTGAAATTATTATTCTAGCTTATTGTGTCATACTAATATTAAAAAACCAAGCATCAAAATGTTTGTATTGTCAGAGCGAGAGCAAGGATAATATGTGAATCCCGATACGAGTTTCATACAATCAGTACAACTCACGAGAATAATAATTTCTTTATATTCCATATTATTACTGGGGTTTTTTTTTTACAACTAATAAGACTACTAAAAATGTTTCAACCACAATTAGAAGGAGACAATGCAATGACATCATATTTCACATGCAGTCTGAGCTAGTACATGTGTGCTTCATATGGATTTTATTAACTCGGTTATTTTGAACCATGTGGATAATAAAGCTGTTTACGTTATAAGAGACATGGAAAGGAAGGAAGGAAATGTTTTATTTAACGACACACTCAACACATTTTATTTACAGTTAAATAGCGTTGGGTATAAGAGACAATGTTAACAATGTTTTTACAGGTATGGTCAGCTGAGTGGCATGGTGGAGCCGATAGCTGGTCTGTTTGGTGCTGCTGCGGTAGTCGTGGCTGAGCCGTTGCTGCCGTATGCCCTGTCATTCGCTGCCGGTGCTATGATCTATGTAGTAGTTGATGACATTATTCCTGAAGCTCAACTAGGGTAAATATATTTAATATGTTGCTTGCTATGTAAGTCATTGTACATATTGGTTAGGAGAACTTTTTCTCTTTTTTGGCATGTTACAGGTAATGGTGCTCAGCATTCGAGATTAAATTTTTTGGGCAATATCCCAGTTCGTTACTAACATTTCAAAATCTGGTATCCCACCTGAGAATTTAGTATCCCTCTTAAAAGAAATTCATAAATGACAGTAACAAACTTGGACGACAGTGTTACTTAACTTCACCAGTAAATGATGACTTTCATTGTTTCAGCAAAAAATAAAAATGCAGGATTAAAAAAACCCACAATATTATATGGTATCCCAGTGGGATACTGGGTTATTGAAGTCTGGTATCCAAAATTAAATTTTGGTATCCCCGGGATATTGGGATACCGTTATCTCAAACACTTGAGTGCTATTTCTCCATGACAAATTGCTGACATTTTAAAAGGATGTTTGTTCTAATCTAGGCAGGAAGTAGCACAGTGGTAAAGCACTTACTTCATGCACTTTCGGTCAGTCTAGGATCGATCCCAATTGGGCAATTTCTCATGTCAGCCATTACACCGCAATTGGTATGTCAAAGGACGTGGTTTGTGCTATCCTGTCTGTGTGATGGCACATAAAAAAAGATCCCTTACTACTAATTGAAACATGTAGCTGGTTTTCTTTCTAAGACTATATGTCAGAATTATCAAATGTTTGATATTCAATAGCTGATGATTAATAGATCAGTGTGCTCTAGTGGTGTTGTTAAACAAAACAAACTTTTATTTCTATAGCCATTACCTGTCCTCAAACCCCCCCCCCCCCCCCCCCCCCCCCCCCCCCCCCCCCCCCCCCCCCCCCCCCCCCCCCCCCCACGCAAGTGGTCTGGTCCGAACATCGCAACAGCCAATGGGATGGCCTAAATTCTTCTACTGCATACTGCTCTCTAGTTCCGGTCACATGACTGTAACTTCCTTCTTTTTCTCTTCGATAAAGGGTCTGGACGTCCTTTTGCTTGGCTCTGTTTGGAGTCAACTTTTTTATAAGACCTTTGGTTTTGTATTCGTGTTTGGGTGAAATGTTTTTCACCTTCGTTTTCGTTAGCTTTCGTATGTTTTTTTTCCGCGTATTTCGCTTGACTTTCCAAGCGTTTAATTACATGAAATGTTGTTTATATTGCCGGTTGTCGTGTCGGACGCCATTTGCAAAATGGCGTCTGTGTTGACTGGCTTTGTGTTTGGGTGAAATGTTTTTCACCTTAATTTTCGTTAGCTTTTCGTATGTCTTTCGCGTATTTCGCTTGACTTGAACCGGCGGCGACCCACACGACTTATGTCCAGGTTGTTGTGTTTCGTGTGGCCTCACTTCTAGATGCGACCTTTGTGCGGGCTTGTCTGATGTCGAGTTCGCCGCTTACCTGAAGGTGGTGTCAGCGAGGACTAAGAAGGTGGAATCTCTGCCTTCGATTGCTGACTCCGTGGCGGAAGTGTTACGTTCAATTCTACCGACCATGCTGGAAGAAACAGTGGCGTCAATGGCGACCTTACACAAACCGGCGGGTTCGGGGTCAGGTCCGGTTCCAGTGCCCTCTTCAGGGGGTGCGGCTTCTTCAGCTCCACCGATACCTAAGACTTCGGATGACAGGCCTGCAGTCTCTACGTAGCCCTCTAAGAAGCCGGCTCATTCAGATAGACGCTCCACGGATTCCAAGGCTCACCGATCTTCGGCGGGGAAGTCCTCTTCGGCGCATCGGAGCCGGGACCGTAGCCGTTCCACATGACCTGTATGGCTCCCTACGGGTTCCACAGATCGTCAGCGCCAACCTTCAGTTGATGTGGCTTCCAAGGCCTCCGAGGGCTAGACGGGACCATCCACGGTCCAGGTTAACCGGCGGCTTCCATTACGGTACATCGATTGGCCTGCGCTCGAGTTCTACGAGACTTTGGTGATGAAGCGCCTGCGGCATCTGTCATTGAAGAGCCCGACTCTACGGACCATATGACTATGAGGGATTGCTTGGCGGCCGTCTACGACATGTTGCCGTCCTTGCCACATCCAACGACGATGTGGTCATCCGTTCCTTGGTATCCACACGGGACCACCCACGGTCTGGTTCTCCGATATCTCCATCGGGCCATGACCAGAGCGACTGGCCTGTTCACGGGTGCTACGTGACTTTCTGATGATGTATCGGTTCTTGCGGTGCTGGAAGATCTGGATGCGGCGGACCACCTGTCACTGAGGGATTGTCTGGCTGTCATATCTGATATGCTACCGCCACTGGCCCATCCACCTGTTTCAGCCAAGAAGGGTCCGGTTTCGATGATCGCCACGGAGGTTCCACCGGCAGATGTCGCCATTCGATCGTTGGCTGCCACAGGCCCCCGTCGGTTTACACGGCTACCAGTAACTGGCCCGTGTGGATCGTTGTTCCAGCAAGCAGACGGAGCCCTGTAACGAACTGGAAAATTGCGTCATCGGCTCACCGTTCGGTACCGTCGTCCCGTGATCGATCGAAGTGGTGCAGCGTCCAGGGTTCCACCGGCTACTGCCGGTCCGTGTACATCGTACCGTCCACACCAGTCGGCAGCTGATGCGGCCTTCAGGGTTTACACCGGCTCCTGACGGGACCGTCCACAGTCCGTGTTTCCGATTGCAGCCAGTACATTGGATCGAAGTGCCTGTGCCAGGTTACTGACCGATTTTCCAGATGATGCGTCGGCACCTTCCGTTATAGAAGATCCGGACGCAGTGACCCACATGGCTGTGACTGATTGTCTCACTGCGGTGTATATGCTTTCGTCACTGCACAGTTCACTGGCACCATTCTAGAAGGTTTCCGTTTGAGGACTGATCCGATGTCGGTTTACTTGAGTAGACTTCGTTTGTGCCGTTCCCCATTCGTCACAACGAACGTATCCCGTCTTCAACCTATCCTTCAACAGTGTGGCGCCGGCCTTGGATGACGCTGTTTCCGGCGGGACCAGACGTCTTCCTAGAACTTACAGATTGGCACGTCCTGTCGATGGCTTCAGTTCAGCGTACATGTACATGGCGACCATAACTCCTCATGTGCAGGATGCCAGAGGATATGCCTTGTTCTAGCCGTCGACTTTGATGTTGGTCTACCTTATATCTTCCGTGACGTCGATGTGCACTACAATTGCACACTATCATCAACCAACTTGCCTGAAGCGATCCATTCTCGACTTTCAGCACAAGCCGGTAATCTTGGCAGACCTGTGGTCTACATACGGCTCTTTGCCATGAATGGGTTCGACGTTACAAGCGTTCCGGGTTGGTGATGAAGACAGTCTACTGGTCCGGTCACTTGTGTTGAGATCCCGTGCACCGATATTCTCTTGTTCGAGGAAGGTTCAGCGACATTCGGCAGATCGTTCTCTATATATCCGGTGGCGATGCAAGACAGTCGCTACTTCCGCTGGTTCCGGAAGTTATCCAGTTGCCATCATGTGGTACGGGGGTTTTATCATCACCGTTTTCCTATGGTTCATTGCGGCTTATCAACTCACTGACGTTCACTGTTGTTACCGCCAGAGTTCGTGACCGATGCTGTCTAGATGGTCTCTGCTGCTGTTTTGCACCGGGTGGTGTGACGACCGTGGATTTTAGCCGGTTGCTGTTTTGCGTTGCTTCACTTCCAGGTATATCGGGCATGTAGCGTAGCGAGTTGCTACGCTGTCTTGGCTCTTGCCTGTATCACGGGGTCGCTGTTTCCGATGTCTTGATTCCTGAATCACTCTATTACTGTTTCATGAAGTATCATTGCAAGAGTAATTTTGACGTCGGCACAACATTTTATGCTTAGAGGTCGCGGTATCCAGTTTGTTTCTGAATCCATGCATTCAGTACAATAACGCAGATTTGCTGATCCGGTTACCAGTCGCCTTGCAGTCCAGTCCCTGTTGGTGGCTGTGGTTTCCAGATGAAGCTGATCTACACATCAGCCTGTTGGAGATGTTGGCAGTTACGTCATCCTTCATTGGCGAGAGATGCTGTCAGGCGCCTCTCTCATGGTAGCCACAGACAGTACCACCGCAGTGGCTTATATCAACCGTCGGTGCGGAACCCACTCCAGCAGTCTGCTGCAGTTGACTTATCGTTTTTACAAGCTGGTTGACGAGATTCCGTTGCAAATTCGGGCTCGCCATATTCCAGGGGTTTCCAATGTACTAGTCGACGCACTGTCTTGGCCGTTGTCACCACAGCCGACGGAATGGATGCTCCATCCCGAAGTGTTTCGATGGGTGTGCGACAGACTTTGGACACCAAACATCGATCTTTTCGCCACATGATTCAACCATCAGCTGAGGCGGTGCCGGATCCCGAAGCTCTGGATCTCGACGCATTGGCCATCAGCTGGGAACAGATGGATGCATACGCTTTTCCTCCACCAAGGGTGCTTCAGAGGTTTCAGCTGTACCATTGTCGCCTGTTAATCATTGCTTCGATGTGGCCATCCAGGATGTGGTATCCAGATCTAATACGTCTTGCCGATCCACGTCCTTTATCACTGCCATACTGGGATCATCTGTTGCTGCATCCCACGTCAAGACTATACCATCCACATCCGCAGTTGTTCCAACTGCACGCATGGACTTTATCTCCAAGAGTTTGAGGAAGAAAGGTTTTTCTTCACAGTCTACGGCGGCCATTTTGAAAGCGCACAGATCATCTACTACTGCGGCTTACAACGTCAGATGACTTTGTCTTCACCGATGGTGTGTCCGGCAAAAACTCAAACCTCAGACGATTCAGATACCTCATCTTGCTGATTTTTTGCTGTATTTGCGGACCACTTTACGATTGAAGGGGTCTACCATCGCTGGGTACATTTCGGTCATCGCTACTGTTCGTGATGTCACTACTGTTCGTGATGTCACTACTGGAACGAAGTTATCGGGTATTCCTGAGATCCATAAGATGATCAAAGGGTTTCGCCTTGAAGATCAAGTACACCGGTTTCGGCCACCAAGATGGGACCTGAATCTGGTGTTACGAGCGTTATCGACCGCACCGTATGAGCCGATCGAATCCTCTTCCCTGCAAGACTTGACGCGGAAGACAGTGTTTTTACTCGGTTTCACCACGGCTGCCCGTGTCTCAGAACTCCATGCTCTTGATGTAGACTTGGTACGTTTTCACCGAGATCAGCGTGCAGTCAACTTGAGGTTACTCATGAACTTTGTTCCAAAGAATCAGTTACCAGACCAAGCGCCTCGTTCGTATGTTGTGCAGGCCCTCTCCTCTATCGTTGGTCCAGCGGACGTTGAGAACTTGGCGTTGTGCCCTGTTAGAGCCCTGCACCAGTACATCGAGAGGACCAGATCTTTTCGACAACATCGCAAAAGACTTTTCCTCTCCTGTAACCAGAGTCAGTTGAGGGATATTACCAAGAACACGGTGGCCACCTGGATCCAGTCTTCTATCCTGACCGCCTCTCAGAAGGAGGGTTTACCTGCTCCGTCTGCTTCTAATCCGCATGAACTCCGTGCCTTGGCTGCCACGATGTCCCTGCACTGCAACACATCCATTCAGCACATTATCACTGGTTGTTTCTGGGCTACGGACTCCATCTTCGCCAACTATTATCTGAGGGATGTCTCCACAGAAGACGTTGAGGGGTTCCATCATCTGGGTCCGGTTGTTGCTGCACAGACTCTGTTGAATACAAGCCGTCCTCGTCGCCATTGATGTCTGTCTGATTCTGGGCTGCATACCGAGATGTCCATCGAATCGACAGATGAGGATTGCTTAGACTTTTGTTCTTTTGCACAGTTCACGTACTGGTGCCGGAACTTTTGTCTCGATAACCTTTACCCTGCACTGCATGTGGTTATTGGTTGTCGTTATTGAACTAACAGATCTTTGGTGTACTAGACAGAAAACACTCGGGGGTCTTGTTTTGTTCAGTGTTCTGACGGATGCACCTCATTAGGTTGTCGCTTGTTATTGAAAAAAATAACACTTCAATACGTGAGGGTTACCTAACACCTGCATCCCTGGTGGCTACGACTTCCCACCTGTCAGAACCAGCATGAGATGTGGCAGCCGCCTCCTGGTCCTTATTCTGGGAGCCGTACCTGCCACTGCTGACCGATGCCACCATTCTGGTTGTTGTTACTAACATCACCTGCATTGGTCTGTGACGGGCATCCCTAGGAGGAGAGCTTACCAAGGTTGGCCTTATTCTTCCACTAGTCAGCCTCTTTCCGGTTGGGGAGTTATCACAAGCATCTACGGATTTCGGCACCCACCACCATCTGTTGAATGCTGCACTTGTTTGAGGACAGGTAATGTCTAAAGAAATGGAGAAAACTTGGAGTGTTTTCTCTTTTATAGATACATTACCTGTCCTCAAGATTCATCCCGCCCGGGCCTCCCCGCTTCCTGTTCTCCGTGCGATGCACTCAGGGAAAAAGAAGGAAGTTACAGTCATGTGACCGGAACTAGAGAGCAGTATGCAGTAGAAGAATTTAGGCCATCCCATTGGCTGTTGGGATGTTCGGACCAGACCACTTGCGTGGGGCGGGAGGTGCCCTTGTTTGAGGACAGGTAATGTATCTATAAAAGAGAAAAACACTCAAGTTTTCTCCAACTTTTTTCTTTTTTTCCTAAGCCTATTACATTTGCCAAATGTTTGATATCTGAAACCAGTGATTGATTCGCTCATTTGCAAATAGTCAGAATCAACTTTTGTATCTCAGGATTGGTTTGAACAAAACATATTACCTAAATTCAGTTGGTGGTAGATGTATGAACAGGCTCAAGACCTTGGCTTTGTTTATTTATAAAGATGTGATATCTCCTGCTTATTTGCTGGGGGTTTTCTTAGTTCTCTTCTTTATTTAAAATAATGTTAATCTCTGGTCTTAAGTAAACTGAGTCATTTTCATAAATACACTTTATATCCCTATGAAATTTCCAGTAATAAGAAATTTGAAATAATTTAAAATTACAATTACATGTAGTGGGATCCTTCTCAGCTACATGTACATGTGAAGCCTGTTTGACACAAATATTCTAAACAAACTGAGTGTCCATGAAAAATTATGTTTAAAACCAAACAAAAAATATATATATACGGATATTTTTTTTAATAGTTTTTTTAAATATATATATATAGTACCGTACATAAATACAATGTTCTTGCTGCTCCATTTAAGCATTTTGCCACCTTCCTTTATTTTTCTGTGCCCGTCTTTATTTTGCTGCACCCTCTTATGTTTTACAGCACCTATCCCCACTATTTCCAAATGCATACTTTTTTCCACAAATATAATTGATCAGTCTGCACATTGGACATCGAAGGAAACAAGCTGCATTGTGTGTACGAGAAAGCAACTGACGAAAAACTTAACTAGCTTACCACAGTTACCGCTAACGACAGTTACCATAACATAACAGTATTTTAACAGCCTCTATGTTGTCCCATACCCGTATCCATTTGTATATTTGATACACACAATAAAAGTTATATTTTATTTGAGTAATGAAAACATTTTATTTCTTATCGATTCGGCAGTCTCCAACTGAAAAACTACTTATTGGGTGCCAAATGTGTCACATGATCAGAACGGTCATTCTATCTTTTGTTTCCACTAACTATTGTCTGATATTTTGTCCTCAATTGCAGATTTAATTGGTTGTAACTGATGATTTTTACTTTCTGTAATATTTGTTGTTCTGTTTATTCAGCAATTCTTTATAAAATATTATAAACTTTTCGTTTTTGGGAGGATATCACCGCTTATAAAAACAACGGAAGTGGTAGTGTTTATCATTATTATCAATATATACACTGCCTTTACAAAAACGAAACAACTTTTTTATCAGCTGGCGATATCATTTGATGAAGATGGAAATAAAATGAACAGAATTGTTTTTATTCCACATTAGGGGATCACTTTACAAACATCTTTATTGTTTTTCATACATGTATATCTTGAAATCTTTATTAAAATAACAATATTAAAATTTTGATTGGTTCACCAAAACTGGAATTGCCTGTGAATGTCAGACCAACAACATCTCCGGTTCAATTAAAGGGACATTCCTGAGTTTGCTGCATTGTAAGATGTTTCCGAGTAATAAAATATTTCTACGATTAAACTTAAATATTAAATACATTTTCTTGTTTAGAATATCAGTGTCTGTATATTCAGTGTGTTTCTGGTCATCTTAATATTTGTAAGAAGCCCAAACTGGATTTTGTCGTCAAATAATTTTGTACGTAAAAAAAACAACATATTTTAGGAAATAAGATGAAATTTAACCTAGTACAAATATTAGAACGATCAGAAACACGTTTAATATACGGCCACTAATATTTTATACAGAAAAATATATTTGATATGTAATTACAATCGTTAAAAAGTCTCTGTTAATCGATAACATCTAAAAACATGCAGCAAACTCAGGAATGTCCCTTTAAAAGATGAGTCGCCTTTGTATTTCTTATCAACTTTTTTATACTAAATACTGAGGGGCAAAATAAAGAGTATATCTTTCCACCAAGTCAACCAAACACACAACGATGTATGGTAACCAAGCTTTCTCTCTCTCTCTTTTTCTCTCTCTTTATATACATATACAGGTGAACAGGTTGATAGAGTTTACCAGTTAACATCAAAATTTAGTTTTACACACTGTGAAACCTGTTGAAACTGGGACCTGTAATATTTATACAATTTAGACAGGATCCAGTATTTAGAGGGTCGTCTTGAACAGAGAACGGGTGGGACGTAGCCCAGTGGTAAAGTGTTCGCTTGATCTAGGTCTAGGATCAATCCCCGTCAGTGGACCCATTTGGCTATTTCTCGTTCCAACCAGTGCTCCACAACTGGTGTAACAAAGGCTGTGGTATGTGTTATCCTGTCTGTGGGATGGATCACTTGCTGCTAATCGAAAAGAGTAGCCCATGAAGTGGCGACAGCGGGTTTCCTCTCACAATATCTGCGTGGTCCTTAACCATATGTTTGACGCCATATAACCATAAATAAAATGTGTTGAGTGCGTCGTTAAATAAAACATTTCCTTCCTTCGTGAACAGAGAGCCAGGCAGTTGGTCTGTATGTTCAAACATGTAGGTACATGTATTAGAAACAAGGAGAAGAAAGAACCTTTATGGAGAATTTCATGTTCTGTTAACAGTAAATTGGTTTGCATTGATAGCAATAAGAAAAAAACATTTACTAGTCCACCGGACAAATACATCTATAGAAATCTTATTTGTCTGCCAATATTTTCACTTGTCCAAATAAATGGATTGTCTTATTTAAGTACCAGGATGATGTTTTTGATTGCTCAAAATGAAACTGCATTGAAATGTTCTACTTGTCCACTGGACAACCACCGAGGCACATTTTGCTTGTCCGAATACATTTTCACATGTCTGGACAAGCAGATAAGTGCTTATTTCGAACACTGGTTTGGTATATTATTATTTTTCTGTTGTTTACTTTCTGAGTTAATTTTTTTTATAATTAAAGTCATAAATACATGTATATGAGTATTTTAAAAAGAAAAAAAAAGTTAACAAATTGCAATATATTAATACTCATTCATCACTTATTAAGACAGACATCTACAGGTGTAAGCTTGACATAAGTTTCATTGACAGTGAAATTTTTGGGGTATGATGCTATGAAATTGAATATTTACAATGAATGTGCTAAATGCAATCGCAGTAGATAGAAGGTATAGGAAAGGAAATGGGTTAGGTTTAGGGATAGGGTTAAGAAAATCTTACAGTGATGATAAGAGTAATTAATTTTGTCAAAAGGTCAATTTAAAAATAGAAAATCTTCAAAACAAATTGGATATGGCGCCATACCCATTTTACCCTCTACAGAAACCATGAAATTTGATCTGGGACTAAAGTTTGTGAGAAATGGAACCAAATCAAAAATGTAATACCAAAGTTGATATGCCTTTACATGTATCTATTCTATACCACCACACTGTACACATCACTCACTTCCTGGTTAATCATTGTGCTAGGTTAGGTGTGGTCGAAATAACATTTTTCATTTCGATTTATGTAACAGAAATAAATTCAAACCTTCCTTCAACAACATCAAAAAAAAAATAGGTGTAAAATTCCGTCACTTATGCCTGCTATAATAAATGTAACATATTGTTATGACATCTCATTGTACTCGTGAATAAATTATTAATAATAATGGCCATGTTAGGTGGTGAATCATGCACTTTCATCTAGCTTGATTCCAGTACATTGTTAATGGCAGGTTAATCAGCCACTTGCACTTAGTGGCACTGACAGTGGGGGGGGGGGGGGGGGGGGGGGGGGGGGGGGGGGGGGGGGGGGGGTGGGGGAGTGGGTAGAGTGCACACCTGAGGTACAAGGATCATAGGGTCAGACACCCACGATGCCCCTTGACTAACAGGTTAAGTTTGTTTTCTGGTCCATACCATTGTCCCAAAGCTGGTATATCAAAGGCTGTGATATGCACCAGAGGTGTGGTTGGCGTAGGATCGATCCCCATCAGTGGGCTCATTAATGGGCAGTTTCTCCTTCCAGCCAGTGCACCACAACTGGTATATCAAAGGCCGTGGTATATGTTATCCTGTTTGTGGGATGGTAAAAAAAGTAAAGTTTGTTTTATTTAACGACGCCACTAGAGCACATTGATTTTTAATTTTATCATCGGCTATTGGACGTCAAACATATGGTCATTCTGACACCTTTTTTTAGAGGAAACCCGCTGTCGCCACATAGGCTACTCTTTTATGACAGGCAGCAAGGGATCTTTTATTTGCGCTTCCCACAGGCAGGATAGCACAAACCATGGCCTTTGTTGAACCAGTTATGGATCACTGGTCGGTGCAAGTGGTTTACACCTACCCATTGAGCCTTGCGGAGCACTCACTCAGGGTTTGGAGTCGGTATCTGGATTAAAAATCCCATGCCTCGACTGGGATCCGAACCCAGTACCTACCAGCCTGTAGACCGATGGCCTGCCACGACGCCACCGAGGCCGGTGTTTGTTTGTGGGATGGTGCATATAAATGAACCCTTGCTACTAATGGAAAAATTAAGTGTGTTTTATCATTAAGACTATTTGTAAAAATTACCAAATGTTTGGCATTCAATAACCGATGTCCTTAACCATATGTCTGACGCCATATAACCGTAAATAAAACGTGTTGAGTGCGTCGTTAAATAAAACATTTCCTTTAATAACCGATGATTAATAAATTGATGTGCTCTAGTGGTGTCGTTAAACAAAATTTAACAGTAGGTGGAGCACTCACCTGAGGTGCTTGGATCACATACACTCAGCATTTCCGCAAGAGGGTTTGGAGGGTGAAATTACGTAAGCATCTGTCACAGTTTGAGAGACAAGGACTGGGATGAGGAGGTGGACAGCGAAAGATAGTAGGAGTTACCAGGTCGGGAAGAAATGAGATAGAATTTAAAGGAGTAAAATGAAATGGGACAGTGGAATAAAAAATAAAAAAAATTTACATAACCTAAAATCTTGCAAATTAATTTATATGTTTTTATGATTTTCAGCTGAATGATAGTAAGAGAACTGCTGTTTAAAATTGTGTCAAAGCGCACAAAATACAGTGGTCAAATTTAAAACATTTCAAATATATAACCACCTAGTAGGGGCACTTACGGTCAGTTTTGTTTTTATCAGGTACCCTCAGATTAACCCTGATATTATAACAATAGAACTATGCACTTAATTAGCATGCATACATCTTACATAACTAACCAGCTCTATTAAAATTATTGAAATGTTCACCTCCTTGGTCTGTATTAATTAATACCATTATATCTGAGGGTATGATGTAATATACATGTTGTATACATATGTATATACTCTTCAAAAAAAGAAACATGACATTGATTTTCAAAGTTTAATAATAAAAAAATTAAAAAAACCTGGTAGACTTGATACAAGCAACTAAAGATCAAGACGCCATGGGAAGGGGATTACTCTGTACATGTCCGAAACAGTATCTCTGGGAATCCACATGAAACATGTACACAGGCATATGTGTGTCATAGGGGTGGGCAAAATGTCAGTATCGGTTATGACCACCACAAGCCCTAATGACAGCTTGACAATGGTGATACATGGAGCAATCAAACATTGCACAACACGTTGTGGAATGTTTTGCCACTCATGTTGCAGTGCCGTTAGAAGATGCGGAAGTGTCTGGGGTGGTGGATTTCTCCGGCACACACGCTGATCCAGTACATCCCATAGATATTCTATTGGGTTTAAATCTGGCAAACAGGCAGGCCAAGGTAATGTCTGGACATTGTGGCACTGCAGAAACTCCTGACTAACACGTGCAACATGTGGTCTGGCATTATCATGTTGAAACATTCCACCGTTGATGTTCATGTGCGGAATGACGTGATGCTGCAGGATCTTGTCTCGATATATGATGCCTGTTAGTGCAGCTGCCACATGCACAAGAGCCGTCCTACCACCATGATGGATTCCTGCACACACCGTGACACTGCCACCACCAAAATGGTTGACTTGTTGCAGGCAGTTTGGAGCATATCGTTCCCCTCCACGTCTATAGACGTGTGTGTCCATCAGCACGTCACAGGAGAAAACAAGACTTATCTGAGAACAAACCAGTTCTCCACCTGGCACGTGTTCATCTCACCCTCTACTGGCACCACAAGTGATGTGGGGTCAAAACGTTACGTGGCACTGGTCTTGAGCGGCGGTGGTTACTCTGGGACGACCTGACCTTGGCCTGTCATTAACACTTTGAGTAGTGTTGTACCATTCCCATAAAGCAGAGATGGTCTGTCTGGAGATGCCAAAGTGCCTTGCCACAGCTTGTTGAGTTGCCCCTGCTTGCAATCTCCCAGTGACATTATTGCATTGAGATGACGTCAATCTTGGCATTATTGTGTTACCTACAATGTGGCCTTTTATGCCCCACCAACAGGGGAGGGGGGGTTCAGCATGCAAAGTTACAGAACTTCATGATGGACGTGCTTCTCTGAGGATTGCGCTTTTGCATTTCAGTACAAATGTTGACTATGGGAATCGAATGTGTTTTATAGTCTTTTTGCATCACCATTCGCTCGCTTACTTGATTGTCTTTACGATGTCTTTGATTCTGTAAAAATAATCCAACAGCATTATTTTTATGAATGTCAACTTTCTTGTTTTGAAGAGTATATATGTGTATACACTGTTCTGGAAACCTAAGACGTAAACCTTCCCACCACAAAGCTACAATTACAAGTGGCCACTTGATCAGCTGATCAGGGTACGAAGGTGTGTGTGGGGGGGAGAGGGGGTTGTAAGAGGGGGTCATGTGATGACCGACATCTCATTGTGTTTGGCCCAAGTTAGCCCACTCACAGAGACAAGTGGTGCCAGTGTCACATTGCAGGGCCGTTAGTTCAGTCGTGGTCACGGATTCCTCCAGTCACAATCAAGTGACCTGCTATATACGACATGACTAATACTCACCAGCCTCAGTCGGCAATTAAGTCATGGGGGGTGAGGGATGGGCTACAAGATCTAGCTCAGTCGATAGAGTGCTCGCCTTGGGTGCGATTACCTTGGAAACGATCGTCATCGATGGACCAAGGATTTTTCCTGTCCTGACCAGTGCACCAGGTCATTAAAGGCTGAGGTGCTTAGGTCTTAGGATCAAACCCCCTCAGTGGACTTATTCTCCGATTGTTTTTTTATTTCCCCTGTCCCAAACAGTGCTCCATGACTGGTATATCAAAAGCCATGGTATATGCTGTGCTATCTGTGGGAAGGAGTTAAAGTCTGTTTTGTTTAACGACACCACTAGAGCACATTGATTTATTAGTGATCGGCTATTGGAGATGAAACCTGCTACATTTTTCCATTAGTAGCAAGGGGGGCGAGGCATAGCCCAGTGGTAAAGTGCTCACTTGGTGTGCGGTCAGTTTGGGATCAATCCCCGTCAGTGGGCACATTGCGCTATTTCTCGCTCCAGCCAATACACCATGACTGGTACATCAAAGGTTGTGTTATATGTGCTATCCTATCTATGGGATGATGCATATAAAAGATCCCTATGCTGCTAATCGCAAGGAGTAGCCTATGAAGTGGCGACAACAGGTTTTCTCCCTCAATATCTGTGTGGTCCTTAACCATATGTCTGATACCATATAACCGTAAATAAAATGTGTTGAGTTTGTCATTAAATAAAACATTTCCTTCCATTAGTAGCAAGGGATCTTTTCTATGTACTATTTGATGTACCAGTCATGGTGTACTGGCTGGAATGAGAAATAACCCAATGGATCAGGCGACCTGTTTCCCCCCACCTACATGTATCTGTAGGAAAATGCATATAAAAGGTTCCTTCTGGAAAAATGTAGCAGATTTCCTCTGAGTTATCAAATGTTTGATGTCCAATAGCCGATGATGTGCTCTAGTGGTGTCATTAAACAACACAGACTTTAACTTTTGTAACGCCATTAATAAGTCATCAACGGCTGGTTGGTGCTTGATTCATATTCCAGTACCATATGGAAACTGATCATACAGGTATAGTGGATCTCGAAATGCACGTAGAGGGTTTCTGTGATTTTTGTGTGATAGAGTGTGGAAGCAAATGTTTTCTGTTGACTTCACTATCTTGGGTTATCTTTGACCCCTCCATATATACATTAGATGTACTGGTATGTAGGATTATGGGTCAGGGATTCTAGAATTTGTATAAAATCCACTAGCCATGGGATCGGTGATTTAAAAAATGTACTAGACATGATTAAAAATTCACTAGCCCTACTTCTCTTTAAGTTGATAAAATTTTACTAAATAATAATAATAATAATAATCAGATATGTCACCTAAAAAGGGAGATACATCTTAAAAACACTAACATTGGTGGGTTGAGGTGGGGGCAGTATATTCATATTTACAAAATAGGCTTAACTGCAACATTTGACCAAAAAAGTTCACTAGCCGTTGGGCATGGCAGTAGTAGTTATTTACTAGCCCAACATTGAATAGCACTAGCCATGGGAGTGGGGCTACCATAATCTAGAAGTCCTGTGGGTTATTTCACATTTGGGTGCAGTTTGAAGGGGTGTGTTTCTGGAACACGTTTATAATTCTGATAATTTTAGGGGGTTCATGAGAACTCTTCCCCCACCCCACCCCCCCCACCTCCCACCCACCCATGATCTGGTAGAACATATGCCTAAAGTGTGTTAGGCTATAGGATTAATATTCTCAATGTACCCAGGTTGTTTCCTATCCCAACCATGGCCTGTGATTATAACATTTTAGAGTCCAGGCTCAAATCTTTAATGACGTCACACATATACACTTTGTATGGTGTTGCCATGGCATTAGTCTCAGACCCTACTAGAGTCTTGGAGTGGGCGGGACATAGCCCAGTGGTAAAGCGTTCGCTCGATGCTCGGTCAGTCCAGGATCCATCCCCGTTGGTGGACCCATTGAGCTATTTCTCATTCCAGCCAGTGCTCCACAACTGGTGTAACAAAGGCCGTGGTATGTACTATCCTGTCTGTGGGATGGTGCATATAAAAGATCCCTTGTTGCTAATCGAAAAGAGTAGCCCATGAAGTGGCGACAGCGGGTTTCCTCTCTCAATATCTGTGTGGTCCTTAACCATATGTCTGACATCATATAACCGTAAATAAAATGTGTTGAGTGTGTCGTTAAATAAAACATGTCTTTCTTTCTTTCTACTAGAGTTTTAAGTCTGTTTTTGACTTATATGTGTGTAACACCATGTATATACAATGCTTAAACACAGTGGTGTAGTGGTTAATCCATACGACTTAAGACTGGTAGGTACTGGGTTCATATCCTGTTATGGGCTCTGACCCAGAGCAAGTTTAATGGTTCAGTGGATAGGTGTACGGCCACTACACCAGCATCTTACTCACTAACCATTAACAACTAACCACTAACCTATTGTCCAGGGGTAGATCCAGAGGGTAGGTTATATGATGTCTAGCAAAGGCCCTGTTAGATTTTGAAAGTCCTATCTTCCCCTTCCATAACACATCCCTACACACATCCCCACACACACCTCAAGACAAATCTTGGATTCAACCCTGCTTGGTCCTTCAAAATAGAAAGAAAGACATGTTTTATTTAACGACGCACTCAACACATTGTATTTATGGTTATATGGCATCAAACATATGGTTAAGGACCACACAGATATTGAGAGAGGAAACTCGCAGTCGCCACTTCATGGGCTACTCTTTTCGATTAGCAGCAAAAGGGATCTTTTATATGCACTATCCCACAAACAGGGTAGTACATACCACGGCCTTTGATATACCAGTCTTGGTGCACTGGCTGGAACGAGAAATAGCCCAATGGGCCCACCGACGGGGATCGATCCCACACCGACTGCGCATCGAGCGAGTGCTGTACCACTGGGCTACGCCTCGTCCCCCTTCAAACTAGATGCCTGATTATTATGGAATTTGCTGTATTGATATATTTACAAATGTATTTAAAATACCCAGTGTGGAAGTGCATTTTATTCACAGGTATTTAATTTTTTTTTTTAAAGGTATTATTTTAATATGAGAGATTTACCTGTCTAACATGTTGGCATGATCAGTTAAGGTAAGACGTAACATAAGAAGGTGAGAGACTCACTCAAAGACAAACTTTGCCCTGTTCGTGAATGTCACGTAACTCCGCAGGAGATTTTTTTCTCTTTTTATTTATTTGTTAATGTCGCAGGTTTCGTACAGGTATATCTTTCACCTGTCCAAGCCGACCAGGTAGTGTATGAAAAAGAGCATGTTATTGTACATACCTACCCACTGACTCATGCTGGTCGACATTCTAGGTCAAGCCAGGGCATGGGATACTAGTCTTAAGAAAGGTGTGTGTGTTGTTTGTGTGTGTGTGAGATACGATGTCACAAAATGGGTCACTTACTTACATGTATATAGTGTGGGACAAGCCTTAAAATGTATATATAATTTTCACATAATCCAGCTGACTTAAATACAAAATTATGGGTACACGTACCTTTGTTGGACATCCAATATAGACAGTGTTTTGTTCATACAGGCCATGATGATAAACCATTCATTCATTCATTTTTAAATCCTTTATTTTGTTTGTTCATTTGTTTTGTTTAATGACACCACTAGAGCACATTGATTTATTAAACATCAACTATTGGATGTCAAACATTTAGTTATTTTGTTATATACATGTACATGTAGTCTTAGAGAGGAAACCCGCAACATTAGTAGCAAAGGATCTTTTATATGCACCATCCTACAGACAGGATAGCACATACCATGGCCTATGATATACATGTGCCAGTCATGCATGGTGCACTGGCTGGAACGAGAAATAGCCCAATGGACCCACCAACAGTGATTGATTCCAAACCGATCACACACAAATCATTTATTTATTCATTTATTTAGTTTTTTAAAGACATTCATTCATTCTTTTCTTTTTTAAAAATAAGAAACAATAAGTGTGCTGTTCCCAGAGTGACTTTATATATATGTGATATTAACACAGCCCATCCCAACCAGGCATCTATGGCTGGTATATCAAAGTCAGTGGTATATGCTATCTTGTCTGTGGGAACTGCATATAAAACATCCAAATGTAAAACAATGGGCTGAATTTACGCAGGTGTTTAAGCATTGTAAATATATGTAGTTACACACATGTAAGATGTAAACAGTCTTTGTAAACTCGGCCCTACACATGTATAGATATATTTCTCCCTAGTCGTACATCACGTAACTTTGTTTATACATGTAGCCTCTATGGATGTTCATCATGATGTATGTGAAAAAATATTTTAAAATTAATTAAATTAAAAAAATTAAGGTAATTGGGGGGGGGGGGGGGGGAGTATATTTTGGGGGATGAACTTTTTTGGATGAAACTACATGTATCAGCAACATCAAATACATTTATCGTAGGATAAGTGATTTAGTTCCACAGAATTCTTCTTTGATATTTTGACCTGTGTCATTTTCATCCTTATTAAATGCCGGTAATAATAAAAACACTAACCAACCAGTGAAATATTTTTAAAAGGTACATGGCCTGTAAACGTATTAACCAATATTTTGTCAAGCATGGCCTACCTGTATATGTATATGTATTTTTCATTACAATGTCAGCAAAAACCAGTATTTGTTAAAAGGTGCATGACCTGTGTGAATGTACATGTATATTATTACAGCACATTGCTGAATAGGATTTTAAAAATGAATGGATTTTCAAAAAAATAAGATGAATGGAATTAACTAAGCTGAATAATAATGAAAGAACCAGTTATTTTTAAACGTTGGTAGAGCATGGAGGTGTGCACGCTATCGGTGCAAGATCCATCACAGTGTTATGGAGTTCGTAACAGGGTGTTCATTGTTCTTTCAAGTTATTCGGCTTGGTTGCACATGAAAAATGTAACTATGCTTGAAGTTACATACTGTAATATGTGAAGAAACGTCAACATCAATTATATGTTATCAATGCACACAACATACCAGGATTTCCTGCATTTAAGCCTTGGGCTTAAATACAGAAAATGTATTAGCACCTTGGAGAAAATAAAGTTTTTATCTTAAATTACATTTACTTGTAGGCACAGGACTTAAATTAAGAAGTTTAAAAAAAAAATGTATACTATAGTGAAACCTGTCAAAACCAGACACTGAACAAACAGGAATCCTGTCAAAACCAGACACTGAGTAAACAGGAATCCTGTCAAAACCAGACACTGGACAAACAGGAATCCTGTCAAAACCAGACACTGGACAAACAGGAATCCTGTCAAAACAAGACACTGGACAAACACGAATCCTGTCAAAACCGGCCAAGTTTCATGGTGAAGAATTTTCTAAATTCTAAAACGTGATGCTCTAAACAATGGATCCTGTCTAAATTAAATAAATATTAGGTCCCCATGGCATGATTCGGTTTATACAGGTTTCACTGTATAACTAAAAGACAAAAGGTGTACATGTAAGTTAGGACAGCAGTTGAGTACAATACATACCATAATAATTACATGGATTATTTCATGACAACCTTAGTCACATGCAAAACATTTCAATATCAGAGGATGGGGCAGTTATTAAATCGACTTTTCATTGAGATGGGGCAATGCATATGTACGCATGTACATGCATTCTATCTACCTCGGTTTCATAGCTGAGGAAAGGGAAGAGGAGAGTGCTTCCAATACCTATGAATATAACTGAGGAGGTGGCAGTTATTAAATCGACTTTTTAGTTAATCGACTATGTAGCAATATGCATACATTCTATCTACCTAATTTTCATAGCTGAGGAAAGGGAAGAGGGGGTATAAAAAATGTTGCTTCTGACACCTATGAATGTAACTGTTCATGTAAGGTTATTTTAATGGATACATGATGTTTACTGCATGTGTAATTTCATATTAAATTAGCTAAAGATTCTTGACAAAGTGAGTGCCATGCAGCACAATAAATTACAATTTTTATATTATCAAGTTATTTAAATACATAAGCAGTACATGTATATATATGATGTTTGTTATAATTTGATGGGGTTTTTTTATTATTTTGTTTTATTATTAATATTTTTTATCACAGTTAAATGTAAAGATAATGAAACTAGTGATGGGAATCGGTTGGGATTTCATCATCGATCATCAGTTATAATCGGTTGGCACCAATCGATCAACTTTCAATTACACAATCGGTTAGAATTCCATGACCATAACAAGGTTTTGAATTATAAGGACCAAGTACCTACTGTCGTGTGCACCCTGCATATGGCTAATTGTACCTTTATTAACTATTTTATACCTATTTTCTTTATGTGCACATGAAAACAAACCCAAACCACTGTACATTTACATCAATTTTATCATCAAAACTAGAGGAACAGTTACAGTTAACATTTTCCCACACAATCGATTATGGGTTTTTATAATCGATCATCACATCGTAAAAGCCAATCCGATCAATTTTCAATTATAATCGATCATTGGAACATCACTAAATGAAATATAACATTAGCAACTATGATAATTCATCTTTAATTTTAGATAGTTGTAAAATTTGTTATTACAAAGTTTCATATATTTTTAATAGTAAATATGATATTTTTTGTAACCTAGGGGAGATTCCTGTTGACAAATATCAGAATTGAAGCCCGTAGGCTTAAATACTGTGAAATATCTAATTTTTTACACCCATGGGCTTCATTTCGCATGGGAAATCCCAATAAAGGAGTGGAGTGTTGGAGATTATAACACAAACTAAAATATTTTTATATCAAATCAGACATTGTTAGTATGGTTTAGCAGGGCATACCCTTGAAGGAATTTTGCTTTAGTCAAATTTCTAGGTATTTTCAGTTGTCAAAATCTTCACAAAACATATTAAGAGTGGGGTTTTTTGCAGATGGGGGATGTTGTTGGTGGGTTGGGGTTTTTTTGTGGAGCTTTTTTATTATTCTATTCTCCCTACCTGCAAAAAAGCATACCGTACATTAAAAATATTGATTTTCTAACATGTTACAAATAATTTAATCAACCTTTTTCTGTTTTAAAAGCATACAGTGACATACGGCAAAGTTTTATTTTAACCAAATATAAATTTGTTTAGTTTGCTTTTTATAAATTGTCCAAGTTTGCTACTGGTTTAATATTTAGTAATTTGAAGTACTTTCTGGAAAAATAATTGATGCATTTTTGTTTATTAGCCAGATACATGTACATGTACATTTCATTCAGCCAATTTAAACAAACAAAAGTAATTAGCTAACATGGCTAGGAAGAGGGTTGAGTCTTGAATCTGTCACTGTTGCCCATGTGTTATACTCGGCAATTGGCAAAGAAGTTAATGTGCACATTCAGAGCAAGCTGTTGTAGAGCACGCCTGTCTTGGGCACAAGAGCCGGCCTCGGCCAGCTCTTCTGTCCAGGACAGGAAGTGTTGTAATACTAGAGATTCACCTATTTACAATAGATGAGTAATACTCACAATTATGTCTGTATCACAGACATGTGATCACAATGTGCATTGTCACCGACGTTAACCTAGCTGTTACGTTGCACTTTTTCTACCAGATTTCTCAATCTCAATTTACATAGCATTATTCGTGAAATATTTAATCCATCATAATTTATGCGCATTGAAGTAAAATGTGTCATTTGTCAACCAATAAGTCACTTTTAGGCCAATCTATTTTTTCCATCTGTTTTGGGGATGGGTCTATATTCCTGATTTTCTTTTCTTTCTTTCTCTCCTTTGAATATGCTTTCATTTCTTCCTGATCTTTTAACTTGATTTGCTGTCCACCTCCATATCCCAGTCCTTGTCTCTCCGAAGGGGTGGGACGTAGCCCAGTAGTAAAGCACTCGCTAGATGCACGGTCAGTTTGGTATCGGTGCACCACGACTGGTATACCAAAGGCTGTGGTATATACTGTCCTGTCTGTGAGATGGTGCATATAAAAGATTCCTTGCTGCTCATGAAAAAATTAGTTTCCTCTCTATAAGGCTATATGTCAAAATTACCAAATGTTTGACATCCAATAGCTGATGATTAATAAAACAATGTGCTTTAGTCACGGTGTTGATAAACAAAACAAACAAACACTGTGTAGCCACTCCATGTGCTGCTCTTTTTCATTAGCAGCAAGGGATATTTTTATGTGAGCCATCCCATAAACAGGACAGTATACATACAATCGCGCTTTGTTTCACCAGTTGTGGAGCACTGGCTGAAACGAGAAATAGCCCAGTGGGTCCACTGATGAGATATACACAATAGGATAACTGTATAGGAATCCAATATGGAGGAGGAATGGACATGGGCTGATAGAATTTTAGTTTCAAGTTGAAGTTGCAGTGGATCATAGCATCAATTAACCTTGATGGACACATTGGGTTTTCCCCTATCCCAGCCATTGTTTCACAAGTAGAACATCAAATGCCATGGTATATGCTGCCCTGTCTGTTGCAAACTGCATATATTATACAGAGATGAAAGTTCTGATTTATCTGGAATTCCAGATTTTTAATCATCTGTATATAATTTTTCACTGTTTGTCTAAAACTGCTGGCATATTCTCCATTCAAAACTTACAATATGGTTTCAGCTAATGCTTTGCCTTCATTCTGATAGGGGCCATCACTTTAAACCATTGTGCAACCCTAACTGTAGTGTTAACCTCAGTACCTGACCACCAAATATTAAAATTTCTACATTTGTTTTTGTTTTTTCTTTGATTTTTGTTTTGTTTTGTGTAATCCACTTTTGTCTCTGCATATAAAAGATCCCTTGCTGCTATTCAGTATGAGTAGCTTATGTGGTGGCAGTAGGTTTTCCCAATCTAGACTAAATGTTGAAATCTATAATATAATATTCAAGGTCATTTTAACTGTTTCCAATCATTTGTATTGCTTCTCTTTTTATCTGCACTGCTGACAGCCTTCTTTATATACTTACCCAATGCCACACTCTGCAAGGATCTTCATGCACTAACGTGTAGTCGACTATTGTACACACATCATGCTAAATATTGTGTACAAAGATGAATTCCATAAATACAACAGCAATGGAAGCTGGCAGCTTTGTCACTTAACATCAGTGTATATATACAGCCATGGCTAATGAAGGCTGGTTATCTGCATGGTGGTCATGTATTTGGGGAGAAAAACCCATCACAATCCATCGAAACTTTCTCATTCTAATAGCATGGTTACACCTAGTACATGTATATTAGATACTAAACAGTCGTAAAATGTTCCCATGTGGCATAATTATTTTTCTTCTGCGGTAGGTACCTTAAAGGGACATTCCTGAGTTTGCTGCAATTTTTAAGATGTTATCAGCTAACAGAGACTTTTTAACAATTGTAATTACATTTTTCTGCATAAAATATTAGTGGCTGTATATTAAACGTGTTTCTGATCATTCTTATATTTGTACTAGGTTAAATTTCCTTTTATTTCCTAAAATATTGTTTTTTTATATGTATGAAATTATTTGAAGACAACATTCAGTTTGGGCTTCTTACAAATATTAAGACAACCAGAAACACATTGAATATACAGATGCTTACATTCTAAACAAGAAAATGTATTTAATATGTAAGTTTAATCGTAGAAATGTTTTATTAGTCAGAAACATCTTACAATGCCGCAAACTCAGGAATGTCCCTTTAACAATTTTCTCTTAAAACTTATATACATGTACATGTACGAGACCTGAGGAAAAGCCCAAGATTTACTTGACATGTTTATTTGTTTTTGTTTCAGGGGTAATGGTAAGCTGGCCTCCTGGGGAGCTATTGTTGGCTTTGCGGTCATGATGTCACTTGATGTGGGTCTTGGCTGATCGTGGAATGTGTCATCATAGAATCTTACTGGAATTTTAGGTACACTTTGACATTCTTGTCCTCTTATTTCATCCTGTATTATCATTACATACGTGTACATGTACTGTTATACGCTACAGAATAAATTAGGCCATAGACATGTATGTTCAACAATAGGCTAGGGGGAGTTGGTTAGATTTGATTTAGTTTTTTGTTGTTGGTTTTCTCAGCTTCTTTGTAGTAATCTTAGTGTTTTAGGGGTGTTTCAGGATTGATCACATGAGGAAGGTGGGATGTACTCAGGGGCATAGGATGTTGGGGTTAAGGGGTGGGGTGAGGCTAAAACATGTTTTACAGTTCAATATTAGGCTATTCATGTAGGTGTTAAAGGGAAATGGTGACAAAAGGGACCACAAGGTTCATATTCAATCTCCCCCACCCAACCCTACAAAAAAGCCCGCTAGGTTTATATTTGATCTCCCACACCACCTAACCCTACCCAACCCCACCCAACCCCACCCCACCCTCCAGGTCCAGACCATGCTAAGCCCCTGCTACTTTAATTATTATTCTATGCGAGATGGTTCTGCTGCAGTTTTGTTTTCTTTTCTTTTCATTTATATTTATATTTGTGCTCATATCCAATTAAGGTTCAAGCATACTGTCCTGGGTACACACTTCAGCTATCTGGGCTGTCTGTCCAGGACAGTGGGTTAGTGGTTAGTGAGAGAGATGTCAGTGTAGTGGCCATACACCTACCCTTCGTGAGTCGTTAAAATTTACATGTACATGTACTCTGGGTGGGAGCCAGTACTGGGATGTGAGCCCAGAACCTACCAGCCTTAAGTCTGATGGCTTAACCACTGCACCACCATAAGGCAGGTTTTGTTTTCTATGCATACATGGGTTAAATACAAATTTTGTGATGGCGGATATGCAATAAAATTAACTGTCGCCCACCCCACCCATACATGTACATGTATTGAGCAATTTTGGAATAGCAAGTTTGTTTTGTTTAATGACACTGCTAGAGCACATTGATTTATTAATCATCAGCTATTGTAAGACAAACATTAGGTAATTTTGACATGTATGTTACAGAGGAAAACCTCTGCATTTTTCCACTAGGGATTTTTTATATGCACTGTCCCACAGACAGGACAGAACATACCACAGTCTTTGATATACCAGTGGTGGTGCACTGGCTAGACAGTTCAGGAACAGTTTGTTTTGTTTAGTGACACCACTAGAGCACATAGATTTATTAATCATCAGCTATTGGATGTTAAATATGGAAACTTTGACATATAGTTTTAGAGAGGAAACCCGCTACATTTTTCCATTAGTAGCAAGGGATCTTTTCTATGCACCATCCCATAGACAGGATAACACATACCACAGCCTGGCTGGAATGAGAAATTACAGGAATTTATAGGGCTTACATGTAGTATTTCAGATAGTTACATGATAGTTACATGAATACATTATATATAGGTATTTAAATTTTTAAATTATATTTCAAGAAGAAAGCAAAAAAATACTGATGAGTTAAAGTATATAAAGTAAGTCTTGGTACGTTACTGGGGGCGGGAAGTAGCCCAGTGGTACAGCGCTCGCTTGATGCGCGGTCAGTGTGGGATCGATCCCTGTTGGTGAGCCCATTGGGCTATTTCTCATTCCAGCCAGTGCACCACGATTGGTATATCAAAGGCCATGGTATGTGCTTCCCTATCTGTGGGATGGTGCATATAAAAGATCCCTTGCTGCTTATCGAAAAGAGTAGCCCATGAAGGGGCAACAGTGGGTTTCCTCTCTCAATATCTGTGTGGTCCTTATCCATATGTCTGACGTCATATAATCATAAATAAAATGTGTTGAGTGTGTCATTAAATAAAACATTTCCTTTCTTGGTACATTACTGTGTTATATTGCAGAACATAATTGTTTTATGATTGGCCTTGTTGAATCTTTGATTTGTTACTGTTTATTTATAAATTTTTGTGCTAAAGCTATTTGGAGGTTGGGGAAAATGTTCATATAATGACAAAACCAGTGCTTGTTTAAAAAAGTGTTAATCTTTCTTCATGCATCTTTGTAAACATGCTGGAACTGCACTTTGTTGATTATGAAAACATTCATTTTACCAAAAGCAATCATAAAATGCATTTGCCATCTAACTTGACTTCTTTTTGCAGCCACAATAAAAAAAAATAAAAGATCTATTGATTTTTAATTAAAAGAAAATATGCTTTCAAGTACATATAAGTATGTATATCAAGGTACACCTAACATGGCAGGTGAAGTAAGTTAAAGCAAATATTCTTTTCAATTATTCCAGAATGTACTAAATTAATCCAATCTCAATGTTTGTATTTGTACAAAATTAACATGTACACACAATAAACTTGAAAACACTGTTAACGCTTAATAAACAAGACTAATTTACATGTACACACAATAAACTTGAAAACACTGTTAACACTTAATAAACAAGACTAATTTACATGTACACACAATAAACTTGAAAACACTGTTAACGCTTAATAAACAAGACTAATTTACATGTACACACAATAAACTTGAAAACACTGTTAACGCTTAATTAACAAGACTAATTAACATGTACACACAATACACTTGAAAACACTGTTAACGCTTAATTAACAAGACTAATTTACATGTACACACAATAAACCTCTTGAAAACACTGTTAACGCTTAATTAACAAGACTAATTAACATGTACACACAATAAACCTCTTGACTAATTAACAAGACTAATTAACATGTACGCACAATAAACCTCTTGAAAACACTGTTAACGCTTAATAAACAAGACTAATTAACATGTACACACAATAAACTTGAAAACACTGTTAACGCTTAATAAACAAGACTAATTTACATGTACACACAATAAACTTGAAAACACTTTTAACACTTAATAAACAAAACTACTTTACATGTGTGTAGGTATTATTATTATCATGTTATACTTTCCAACCACTATAATCAAAATGTTCTAGTCTGACAAAACATTCTGAGGTCATGGACCAGCTGAACTATTCTAATTTCGACCCCTGGAAGAGGCACAGTTCTTTTACCTCTCATCTTGTTGGGTTAATTTGATTTCAAGACAGGTCATAAACCACAAAACAATTTAATATCTGTGGCACAGAGTTCATTTGAAAAGGAAAGCAATAATTCTCAAAACAAAAAAAATTAGTGACTGTTATAAACTTTTCACCCCCCTGGAAGAGATAATTGGGAGAATATTAGTGTTTTTAAAATAACACAGTTGTATTTTTGTAAAGCTCCACCTTTCAGATAAGAGACCCCAAGCCCAGCCAGGTATTATAGTGCCAGGTCACTTGTTCACCATACATTGAATTTACATACATAGCCGGATCAGCCGAATGTGTGTCACTGACCTTCTTAGGAATGTGCTGACTTGGCTCTGGAACACTTTCCCCCTTTAGGGTGGGTCCAGAAATTACCTCACGGGGTGATTAAGGATGGGGAGGGGAAAATCTGATTTCCAAAATTTATCATTTCTGTTTTTTTTACATCTGCTTCATAAATCTGTTTATTTTATTAACAATTTCTAAAATTGAAACCATGCTTTCTGTTGTATTTTGTGTTTATTTTGTCGTTAGTGAATATTGGTATTGGTTCCACCCCCTTTCCACCCTGTGGTTATTTTTGTGGAAACAGCCCTTGCCACTTTGCAGCCACTAGGATTTAATAATAGACCTATACATGTAGTACATAGTATACAGAAATACCTGTGCGTTGGGTTTTGTTTATGTAGGTATAAAAGCAGGTGGTATCTCGCAGGAATCTATAGCCATGTACTTAGATATTTATATCTCATGGTGTTATACAGCTTGTAGCCCACCGAGACTTTAAGTCAAATATATCTGTGGCTTTGCAGTTAGGCATTTATTCCTTGCTGTTGCTTGTTAAACATTTGGGGAGAATGGGGTCACGGGTCACTTGAAAGGAATTTTATTTTGATCATTGGCTATATATACTGAAATGAATGTGTACTTTCTGAAGTTCAGTTTAAAGAAATGTTTTGTTTTAGTTGTGATTATTTTTGTTTGTTTTTTTTGTTTGTTTTTGTTTTGTTTTGTTTTTTTGTTTTTTTCTGATGACTTTAGCAAGTAAATCTGTACAGTACATACACTGAACAATGTTAATTGAGGGACAGTAGACCTTTTGTAAAGTTTTTGCTAGTGTAAAATTAGTTTAGCAGTTGATCGCAATTGACTTCTAAACATTGTGGTTGGATCTAGCTCAGTCAGTAGAGTGCTTGCCTGAAGTGCTTGCATCATAGGATCGAACCACCTCAGTGGAACCATTCTTTGATTGTTGTTTTTTTCATCAGTCCCAACTAGTGCCCCATGCCAAAACGTGGGGGCACACATATATACAGTGAAACCTCTCAAAACCAGACCCTCTGTAAACCGGAATTCCCTGAAATCCAGACGTTGTTTTTTGCGGCCCATTTTTAAATATATGTACAGAAGACAACCTCTATAAAACAGATACCTCTTACTTGGTACTGAGGGTGTCCAGTTTAGAGGAGTTTAACTCTGTGTGTGTGTGTGTGTGTGTGTGTGTGTGTGTGTGTATATATATATAGGTAGTACTAGACCAAATAACTTCCGGCTGGGTCAAAGTTCGAGGTGCACCGAACTTTTGATAGAGAAGTGAACACCACAAGTCCTGTGATTGGTTATAAATGTGAGTGTGTTGGTTGTAAAAAATAATAGTTTCATCTGGGTTAAAAAAAATATGCAATTTTATTTCATCTAGTACCAATGTGTCAAGTAGCCTGGTGCTTGAAACATGTATGGGGTACCTGTAAAAAAAATTACTCGAATTTTGTGCGGGACCAGGGTAGTCATAGATGCTACCCGTTATCTCAGAAACGAGCAGCTTGACCCCCAATTTTTTCTGATTCACTTTAAGTGTGAGAGGTGGTAGTATTTATATCTGTGGCGTTTATGTCAGTTGATACGTTGCAGGTAGGAGTTTTAGCCACATATGTTACTATTGTCGTCTATGGGATTTGATTTGGTAGTATACACCCTATAAACCATTGGTGCTGCTACTGGATCAAAAAAAGTGAGGGGCACATGCTCCCCCCCCCCCCTCCCTCTGCCCTCCTCCCCCACATCCTAGACCAGTGGATTGGTGCCTGTATATCAAAGACCATGGTTTATGCTGTCCTGTCTCCGGGGGAACTTGATGTAAAAGATTTCTTGTCGCTGATGTAAAAATGTAACAGGTTCCCTCTAAAACTTTGTGTTAAAAATGATCAAATGTACGACATCCAGCAGCCGATGATTAATAATCTCTGTGCCGTAGTGATGCCGTGTTAAACCACACAAACTTTATGTATTTATTGTTAAACATTGTTACAGTCAAATGTGTCCTGTGTTACATGTGTACATCTTGCACACGGTGGATTATGAAAATTAGTATCAAAGTGCACATTCAGCAAGGATTCATTACATCTTGCTTCACAACGGTACATGCATACACATAATTATCATTTTATTAACTCTAACTTGTTGCTTAGACCATTAAGTTTAAGAACATATGACACAACATTGTCACGTTACAACAGATAAATCTGTAAATAATTTTACCATATTTTTGAGGAAAATGCTGAAATATCTATAGGCCCTTACTTAATTCTGTAGAGTATATACTGTACTTACATGTATAATGGATTTTAAAGTTATAAGCAATTGAACCAAAATAGCTGCACATCCATTTAGCAATTAGCTGTGTGCTCATATTGAATGTTAAGTAGACGCTCTGGTGAAGAAGTTGACGGAAATACTCTGTGGTATTCGTATCATCATAATGGTTCCCAAATTATCATGCATCATATAACGAAGTAGCTCAGTGCTAGAGAATTTAGAACAAGTCTGGGTGATGTAAACTTAAGTTTGTTTTGTTTTGTACTAAAACATGACACAATGGTGCACCAGTTGGAAAAGTATGTTTTCGATTTATATTATACAGGTTTTATTGCTGACTTAGTGATACACATGTATTAAAATGCAATGTTTGTGTAAAGATTGTTATGTTTTGTTTAACGACACCACTTGAGCACATTAATTAATTAATCATCGGCTAGTGGATGTCAAACATTTGGTTATTGTGACATATAGTCTTAGTGAGGAAACCTGCTACATTTTTCCATTAGTAGCAAGGGATCTTTTATATACACCATCCAACAAACAGGATAACATATACCATAGCCTTTGATATACCAGTCATGGAGAAATAGCTCAATGGGTCCACTGACGGGGATTGATCCCAAACCGACCACACATCAAGCAAGCATTTTATCACTGGGCTATACATCCCCCCCCCCCCCCCCAGCCTACAGCAGTTTTACGATTTCATAATGCTAAGATATAGCTTCAAAAATATGAGCCCAGGACATTAGGCTTGAACCTTAATGGTAGAGCACCCAATTTAAGTGCAGTATGACAAATAACTGGTTCTCATGATTCATTTCAAATTCTAACCAATCCTCAACAGGCCATGATATTCAATATAAAGTCTTTTGCAAAGTTTATATAAAACAAAAATTAAACATACACATATATTGCTGCCGACCAGAAAGAGTTGCCTGTTTGACTATAAAGTGGATTTCCTCTGTCATTACAACCTCTTTCTTGGGCAGGCAGTCTGCATGGGACAGCCTACTTGAATCTTAATTTGATATAAACACAAAATATGAGCTGGATATATCTCTGTAGGGTGTACACAACCAAATCAAATCCCATTGATGACAATAGTAACATATGTGGCTAAAACGTCTACCTGTAGCGTATTATTTGATATAAACACCACAGATATAAATACTACCACCCCTCACCCTTTAAAGTCAAGCTGCTCATTTCTGAGATAACGGGTAGTGTCTATAACTATCCTAGTTTGAGTACTTTGTTTTACAGGTACCCCATACATCTTTCAAGCACAAGGCTACTTGACAACGTGGTACTAGATGAAATAAAATTTGCATACATTTTTAGCCAAGATGAAACTGATTTTTTTTTTACAACCAACACACTCACATTTGTCACCAATCACAGGACTTGTGGTGTTAACTTCTCTATCAAAAGTTCGGTGCACCTCGAACTTTGACCCAGCCAAAAGTTATTTGGTTTAGCTATATGCACCCAAACAAAAATTGCAAGCTTAATAAATAGCTGGTAACAACCTTGTGGCAAGGTAGTAACTACCGCGTTTCGAGCTAGTATTTGGAACCTTTTTACAACCTTGCCGCAAGCTTGCGACGAGCTTCTTGCAACCTTGCCGCAAGCTTGTTGCATGCTTGCGACGAGCTTCCTGCAAGCTTATTCAGCTTAAGCTAGTATTTGGAACCTTTTTACAACCTTGCCGCAAGCTTGCGACGAGCTTCCCGCAAGCTTGCGACGAGCTTGCAGGAAGCTTGTTGCAACCTTGCCGCAAGCTTGCGACGAGCTTCCTGCAAGCTTATTCAGTTTAAGCTAGTATTTGGAACCTTTTTACAACCTTGCCGCAAGCTTGCGGGAAGCTTGTTGCAACCTTGCCGCAAGCTTGCGACGAGCTACCCGCACGCTTGCGACGAGCTTCCTACAAGCTTGCGAAGATCTACCTACAAGCTTGCATCAGTGGCAGCCATCTTGCATCTTGTATAATTCTTTTAAAAAACAACAATGGTTTTAAAGTGAAAAACATGAACAGTTAAAACAAAAAAATAGGTGCTACATGTTGTCAGATACTTAGGCTACAAAATTAGTTTACTTGTCTGATAGACATGTTCCATTTATGTGGGATAGTCTTGACTAAACTAATATGCTAAAAAGCTCCTGGTACTATATTCTTCTTCTTCTTCTTGTTTTAGGTTATATTCCTCCACTATCTGGAGATCCACACTGTGGTGTAAAGTCATTTGTTTGTTTCTTCTTCTTTTCTTTTTTCTCCTGTTCCACCAAGCAGGATTCAACCAAACTTGGTCCAAATGATCCTCTTATAGACCTGACCAAGTGTTGTTATTTTTCAGGCCAATAAAAATTCCAAGATGGCCGCCCTGGCCTCTGAATAACTGAGACATTTTTAACTTTTACTCAAGTTCCACCATGCAAATTTAAACCATATGTATTCCTAATGATCCTCTCATGGCCCTTACCAAGTTTGTTATTTTTCGGGCAGATTTAAAATCAAGATCGCTGCCCTGGCCTCTGATTGACAGAGAAATTTTTTTGCTTCTTTTCAAGGTCCACCAGGCAGGTTTCTATCAAACTTAGTCCAAGTGATTCTCTCATGACTTACTAAGTGTTGTTATTTTTGTGGCTGATTCAAAATCCAAGATGGCCACCCTGGTCTCTGATTGGCTCAGACATTTTCAACATCTTCTCAAATTCCACCAGGCTAATTTCAACCAAACATGGCCCATGTCATCCTCTCATGGCCATGCATATGTTATTATTTTTGGGGCCAATTGAAAATCCAATCATTACAAGATGATTCTGTTTTAACCATATTGTATTATCATTCCTATGTATTAATATTAATTTTGTTTTAATTATTATTGTAAATACTATCTAAATCTGTTACATGTATGTTTGGTTGTTTAGCCACTGTTCCCATTGAATTTGATAAATCATATGAGAAGTTATGAATTAAAAAACAAATAACCATGAAAATGATTTGGACTTAGCTTTTTCTCCACAAGTGTAGACATGCTTTCACAGTTGAAGATATACATGCAGCAAGCTTGCAAAAATGAAAACATGCTTGCGGGAAGCTTGCACAGTTGAAGATATGCATGCAGCAAGCTTGCAAAATGAAAACATGCTTGCGGGAAGCTTGCACATTTGAAGATATGCTTGCAGCAAGCTAGCAAAAATGAAAACATGCTTGCGGGAAGCTTGCACAGTTGAAGATATGCATGCAGCAAGCTTGCGCATGCTTTCACAAATGTAAACATGCATGCAGCAAGCTTGCAGAAATACTGACTACCTTACGCGAGCTAAATGTTAGCTTGCAAATAGCTTGCATTGCTTGTACTACCTTGTAACAACCTTGTAACTACCTTGCAACAACCTAGCCGCAAGCATGCATTTTTGTTTGGGAGTGCTACCAGTAGGTACATGTAGAGCATTTGTCTGAGGTGCTTGCATTGTATGATCAAACCACCTCAGTGGAACAATTCTCTGATTATTGTTTTCCTCATCTCAACCAGTGCACCATGACTGGTATATCAACGGTCATGGTATGTGCTGTCCTGTCTGTCAGAAAGTGCATATAATAAAAGATCCCTTGCTGCTAATGGAAACGTGTAGCTGGTTTCCTCTGAGACTACAAGTCAAAAATGACCATATATTTTTCATCCAATAGCCGATGATTAATAAATCAATATGCTCTAGAGTTGTTATTATTGTTGTTGTTAAACAAAACAAACTAACTTTACAAAATATGTTGGAGTATTAGCGTATGCATAATTTGTAATTTATTTTGATCATGTGTGTGAAAAGTAGACTAAAAAATACCAGTAAAGTAAATTTGGAATTCAATTTGAACTTCCAAATACATGTATCCAAATACATGTATCCAAATACATGTATCTGTACATTTCTAAAACAGTTGCCGATTCCGGGCTAGCTCTGGTTATTGAAAATGATGGTGGGTTTCTACAGTTTTTAGAGTTTAATGGATAAATTTGGCAAAATGTTCTACACATGCAGAGCTAGCCCTGTGATTTAATACCTCCATTCTTTTTCTTTTTCAGAATTTTCACAAGCAGACCACATGGTATTAAATTGGTGTTTGGGATGTCTATACAGATTATGGTGAAGGGTTGTTACTGATCGACAGTCAATAATATTGTGATATGATTTTGCTCCTGGTGCATCATGATGTTATATGTAATATATATTTGAATTAGAATCTTATACACACAAACGAATAATCATGTATATAATATTATGTGTATATATTTATATATGGGTGTTTCTTTCTTCTCCTCACATGCTCCGTCCACCCGAGAAACTCTATATTTAAACACAAAGTTGAAAATGGATAAGCATTCATGTAATTTGAAAATGTGAGATTTGATCTGTCATCATAAGACAGAGACCAGGGCCCCGTTTTACGGAGTTCAAGGAGATCTTAGCACTAAGCTTGCTTCTTGGAACAGGGCCCAGGACTCTTACTGCTAAAATCGATGTAAGTGCATAAGGTAGCTGACCTTTGTAAAATGGGGTCCAGGTCCCATTTTACAAAGAGATCTTTGCGCTAAGATCACCTTAAGTGAATAAGGTAGCTATGCACTTAAGGAGATCTTAGCGCTAAGATTGCTTTGTAAAACGGAGCTCTGGAGCTAAGTCATAAAGCTCTCTTAGACAATGATCACATCATCTTTGCATGTCTTTTTTTGGCATTGCACTGCAAAACTGCAAAGTTGCAAGAGTTTAGTGAATTAAAGCCGAGACCCTCGTGTCTCCCAACTCATGACGTAGAGTAGTAGGAATGAACAATAACCCATGACATTTTGCGACTAAAGTCAATCAGGTACTAGTATTATAATTTGGTGGATGTTTATTTTACCGAAGAGGAAGCCAAGCCTCTTCATCTTTTTCAGAGGTTTATTACTTATTAACTCATCTTTTAAAATTAATTTCATTCTTATTCCTTCAAATAATAAAGTATAATACAAATGAAGAGCTTCATCGCAAAACACGATAAACGCCATATTAAAAACACATGGACAAACAATTTCCAGCAAAATCGATACGATTGTCTGAGGATATATGGCAGATTGCAGAGAAACTGGGTGTTTGGAATAACATGTTTTTAGGATTGGGTGTGTATAGTGGGGGTTTATATTGTTTTCCGATGAAACTCTTCAAATATATGTATGCTCAACTAAAAAGGTTTATCAAAAGTAATTTTACTTGTTTGTTTGGGGGTTGGAAGTGGGTTGAGTGTTTTGTGGGGATTCTGGTGTTTTGGGGTTTTTTTTATCCTGTATAAAGAATAAATATTCTGTGTTTATGTTAAACCTATGACCTTTTAAAATCTGTATTCATGTTTCAATGATGTATTTTTACATTCTGACAGTTAAGTTGTAATTTACAGAGGAAAATTCACAATATATTACATTCCAGGAATTAGAATATATACATGTACACCTTGTCTTTCACAGTATAACCAGTATATTTCTTGCTCTCGGTTTTCTCTCTTTTTTTTTAACTTTATTATTTTGAAAGTCACAAGCTAAGCATTGTGCTTACCAGTAAGTGTTTTAGATTGGCTTATAGGAATTTTTATGAACAACATTCTGATTTTAAAAGAGTATGTAAATTATGCATGACATGTAAATGTCAGCATTCTAAGATCATTTTAATAGAAAGAAAGTAAAGGAATACAATTTCGAAAGAGTGGATCTATATTATGCTACTTATTTTTGTTACACACTGTGGTAGTAAATTTCCAAATATTAAAAAAAAAATTCTGTTTAATATTACCTATCGAATTTGAATCCACAATTATAATGTCCAACCCACACCCACTCACCCCCTCTTTTTATTTTGGTTGCTCTGCTGCTGTTTTATTTCATTAATTATACAAAAATATTTTTACAATAGGTGTGATTGGAGTACATGTACATCAAATTTTTATTTTTTTAAAACACTTTTTTTTTTAACTATAGTGTAGCCAAATCAGTTAATCATAATAAACACTTTGTAAAACAACTTAAATAAAACTATTGTTTTATTTGTCATGTACATGGTGTATATTCCTTTGTGTGTATGTTGTTGTAAGATAAAACACAGGTATGCATGTCTTAATTATTGATTGTGAAACATATTTTGTTGCAATAAACAAAAGAATTGAGCTCAGGTTTGTCAACTTAGTAGACCCTCCCATTCATTTATGTGACACATGTGAAATACATTATTATTATTATTATTATTATTGTTAGATTTATTATATTAATTGTATTACTATTATTATACCAAATGAAGCACATCATATTACATCTGTAGAGTACATGTATGTCGAATGACTTGTATAGGTGTTGCCTCACTGTGTGACTTTTAGCAATGATTTCTTGCACTTGATTTACAGTTAAGACATAGGACATTTAACATGCAGGTTGTAATTTTATTCTATTCTTCTTAACTTGGGGTCACAGGTACCCCAAACAGAAACCCCTAATACAAATACAATAGTTACATATACATGTATATAACATTACTATAACATATCTGACATTATTGTTTGGGGATACCTATGCTTGGTGTGACCCAGTGGCTAACTAAAATCATTGCTTTTTGACATTCAGTTAAACATTAAAAAGTTTGTTTTGTGTAGCAAAACCACTAGAGCACATTGATTTATTAATCATCAGCGTTTGGATGGCAAACATTTGATAATTCTAACATATCGTCTTAGAGAGGAAACCTGCTACATTTTTTCATTAGTAGCAAGGGATTTTTTTTATATGTACCATCTCACAAACAGAATAGCACATACCATGGCCTTTGATATATCCGTCATGAGGTACTGGTTGGAACAAGAAACCCAATGGGACCACCGATGGGGATCGATCCTAGACCACCCATGCATTAGGCAAGTACTTTACCACTGGGCTACATCTCACCCTCCAACATTCAGTAATCGCTGAGGGGGGATTTAGCTCAGTTGGTTGAGTGCTCGTCTGAAATGGTTCTGTCGTAGGATCGAACCACCTCGGTGAATCCATTCAACTTATTAGGTTTTTTTTTTGCTCATTCCAACCAGTGCACCACAACTGGTCAACAGCTGTGGTATGTGCTATCCTGTCTGTGCATATAAAAGATCCCTTACTACTAATGGAGATATGTAGCGGGTTTCCTCTGATGAATAAGTGTCAGAATTATCAAATGTTTGACACCCAATAGCCGATAAGTGATTAATCAATGTGCTCTAGTGGTGTTGTTAAACAAAACTAACTTCAACTTTCAATCAATGCAAATTGATTTTATGCTATAACCTGCAGACTTCACTCACCTTGATGTGTGTAATCAATTGCTCCCCTAACTTAGATTATGAGGAGGCATTTAAGATAGTTTTATTATATAACATTTAGTGAAATACACATGTATCTTAAAATATCAGTGAAATAAAAAGTGTTATCAGTCACTCAGTGATGATAACACATTTTAGAGTGACATTTTCACTATTTCACTCTAAAATGTGTTCTTGTCACTGTAGAAAGTGTTATCTTCACTGTAAGAAAGCCGGAACTATTTTGCTGTTGGCATTTTAAAAATAAAGGTAAATTGCCAAAATGGAAAATTTCATGTTTTTTGTCAGATATGATTTATATCTCATCTCGTGAAGTTTGCAACCATATCACACTCATCACGCAAGCACGACTCGTGAGATATGATTGCAAACTTCACTCGATAAGATATAAATCATATTTAACAAAAAAGATTAAATATCCTCTATTACTATACTGATACCATATAAATTCACATGCCAAGGATCGAGCTAAAATTATCTCTTTGAGCTAGTATCAGGGGAATGATGGGAGCGAGAGTGATAGCTCCCCTTAAATGGTGAGATCTGAAAATGTTACTATAAGTCACACTGTGTGAAGATGTCTTTATTAGGTGCATTGTCACATTGTTTATATTTTTAAATTTAAAATTTAAATAGTGAGCTTTTTTATATCATTTTATTCATCTTATCAATATAAATTTGCTAGTCTTGCCTTACACTTGCATCTTTCCTGTTACCCATTAGGCTATTTCTCATTCCAGCCAGTGCACCACCAGTGGTATATCAAAGGCCATGATATGTGCTTTTCTGTCTGTGGGAAAGTGCATATTAAAGATCCATTACTACTAATGAAAAAATGTAGCGGGTTTCCTCTCTAAGTCTATATGTGAAAATTACCAAATGTTTGACATCCAATAGCCAATAATCAGTAAATCGGTGTGTTCTAGTGGTGTTGTTAAACAAAACAAACTTTTAACTTTCCTGTTAAAGGAAGGAAGGAAATGTTTTATTTAAACGACGTGCTCAACACATTTTATTTACGGTTATATGGCGTCAGATATATGGTTAAGGACCACACAGATATTGAGAAAGTAAACCCGCTGTTGCCACTTCATGGGCTACTCTTTTCAATTAGCAGCATGGGATATTTTATATGCACCATCCCACAGATAGGATAGCACATACCACAGCTTTTGTTACATCAGTTGTGGAGCACTGGCTGGAACGAAAAATAGCCCAATGGGCCCACCAATGGGGATCGATCCCAAACCGACCACGCATCAAGCGAGCGCAATACAATAAGGATGCAACCCAATCATTATCATATGATTATTTCTGGGTTAATAGCCCTGAACTATTCTCTACCTAAAAGTACATATAATATATAATCCATTTTATCATTTTTCTACATTATCTGAAAGGCTGAAAGCTGAAGTCAGTTCCAAGATGTATGTGTCCTGTCAGGGAGAAAATTACCAGTAGTGTCATTATCACAGCTGTTATTTTAGACAAAGATCATGAGACATGTGATTCTGACGTGCAGACCCATTTATCGTTAGGGTTTTTGATAACTTTTTGTGAAATATTTTAACTCATATATTTAAACTTATATCAATGCATATGCAAGCATTGTCAGGGTGTTTCATCAAACTTAAAAAAAATACTGGTAAATGTTTCTTTTTTTTAAATATTTTTTTAAAAGATTATTAACTGCTCATTCCTGGCAATGAAGTTCAACTGAGTTTTATTACTTGTTCTTGTATAAAATGGTGAAAGCGGACAATCATATTTTTAATGTAGTTACATAACTCAGTTAATATGCTAATTTGTTTTATCTTTTTCCTTGTATTTTGCACCTATTAACATGTTAAGAAAGAAGGAAATGTATAGTATATTTTAAACAATATTAAAGTTACAATGCTCTTAGAAGTCTGAAATCGAGAGTAATTATTCATGATTTCTTTCTTCTTTCTTATCTTCTTTCCTTTTTTTTTTTCACTAAAAAAATAATTTTGAAGGGGTGAAAAATAACAAAACACAATTTACCATTATATTATTTTTAAGTTAGTCAAATTATATAGGAGAAACCTGTTTTATTATAGTTTGCCTAACTATTTTCAGTGCTTTGTTTCAGCTTTGTTTCAGATGTCAACTCCTTGCATGCTTACACCTGCATGTATATGCACATTATTTTTATATGGCAACTGTACCATTGTTTTCATTTGTAAGGTACATACTGACGTACCCTTTATTACCTAGCATTTGTGTGATTTACTGCAAAGAACTCGCTGCCTGATCTAAAATACAAATTGTTTCCAGTCGTTTTTGTTCCATGCCATAATACTTACAGGTACAGGTATTACTATTATCACCACCAACATTCCACATTAAAAGCATTGTGTGCATGGCGTCATCTTCAGGGTAACCATAAAGATTGTTCACTGTAATACAACCTACACAATCCTGCCATATCCCACGTTTTGTTTGCATTCTTAAGTTCCATTTTTATTTCTATATAATATAATTTTTGTAAATTACATTACATCCCACTTTCTGAAGTTCAATAGTTTGAAAATTTGCATGAAACCAGTTTACTATTTATTTTTTTATTATTATTATGGTAAAATGTTCACTTTGATACATGACTTACTTTTAAAATAGTGTATACACTGAAAATGATGGGTGATTACCAAACCATTGTCTTCTACTACAACCTGTAATACTTTTTCCCACGATGAACTACACTCCTGTACTTCTTTGAGGTTTATTTTCCCCCAATATTTCAAAATGTCCTTTCTGTATACTCCTTTTTCCACAATGAACTACACTTCTTTATACTTCTTTGAGTTATTTTGTTACCCAACATTTCAAAATTCCCTTTTTAAGTTCTATACTCAATTTTGAACTTTTTGCATAACTGCATTTGACTTGGCCAGAGAGTCCCATATTCAGTTGTCCAGTGGATTGCACGTAGCGGACTTAAAAAGAAAATCTCAATTCTTTTTTTTAAATTATAGAAAATGTAAAGAAGTGCATTTCATTCTAGAAAAAAAACCCAGACAACAGGATGGTGGAAGAAGATGCATGTAGGCCAGTCGTCCATTATTTTCAGTACATACAACAGATATTGAGAAGTGTCTTAATGGTGTATTATTGTTTGATGGTAAATTGTGTATCACACACCAGTTTAATATAAACATCAACCGATAACATAAACTGATTTTTGTACAAAATGTCAATGTTCTATGTTAAATACTGGGCAAGTTTTCCTTTATTCAAATGTTTTTGGGGGGTGTTGGGGTTGTGTGTTTTTTTTTGGGGGGGGGTGTTTTTTTATAAATGAATCACCCAATATTTCTCTCTTGTTTTAATCAAATTTATCTATCATAGTGTTTTATTCTACATGGTTCAACATAACCGGGTTAATAATAATCATACGAAGCACATGTGTAATAACGAAATTTTGGGAAGCAACGTTATAACATGACGTTGCTTCCCCAGTCCTAACTCAGACTCCTTCTAGTTATGGAGAAGGGCCTTGTTATTCATAAGAAAAAATTACAATAATAATATTGATAATAAAGAAATTATTACACTCACATGTGTGTCATACTGATTTTACGAAACTCGTGTCAGGATTCATGTAATATTACACTTGCTCTCGCTCAGGCAATACAAAAATCCTGACATTCGTTTTATAAGACGCTCAAATAATAATCTTTATGTATCATACATGTATATCAATCAAAGTATACTTGCATATCTTTGTGGAAAGCCATGTTACATTCCAGCTGAATCTATAACAATTATCACTTTGTATTATTTGTTGGCAGAACTGCCCATCGTTTTTACAGTTGTTACCAATGAGGCAAACTTGTCATTTCATAACCGTATACATGTATATATATATTTTTTAAATTATTTTTATTATTATTAAAAAAAAACTTAATTATCATATTTTTAATACGACCCACACTTGTTTTAAGCACAGTAATAATTGGTACATTGATACTAAGTTTAAATTAAATTACAAGAATTTACTGGCCAGATAAAACATCATTTTAGGACAACAATCACTGTCATGTTATCACCAATGGCCAGACTGGTAGTGTTAACTGTGCTATTAAAAGTTAGGTACCCTTTGAACTTTGACCTGGCAAGATGCTAGTTGGTGTACTATTACCTCCAGGTGTAGATCCTTCATTTTGAGAAGGGTTGACAGAACATGTTCTGATTGGAATATTGGTACCAAATATTAGACAACAAAACACACTTGGTAGGCTGCTGTTTGCCACCAAGAGCAAGTATGCCAGGCCTTCTCATGCTAAATTTGCCCTTAACCGAGTTCGGTATGCCCACCCACACATTTGCCTGCTGGAGCATATTTAATTAACCTTTTAAAGGAAGAGAATGGATCATAATAGCTATATTAGCCTATATGACATGAAGAACCACCAGACAAGTGATCAGTATTTTATTATTGTAAGCAGTCTTATGTACATAATATACTCCTCTAAAAAAAAAGCTATGATATATTTTTTTTTTTTGCAATGGCATTGATATACTGTATCTAGATGTCAGTTTTTTTTCAGTTTATGGCACAAACATGTTGGTACAGTTGGATAGCTGATTTTTTCTTTGTTGGGGTTATATAGTTGAACATGAAATGATAAATTTAATATATTTGCATTTACAAAATTGCCATGAAAACAACTCAAGAATACAACCATCTTTTCCTAACAATATTAAGTCAGATGACATTATTAGTCATTGTATCAATGTATAATTATTGTTATAGTTTATGTGCAATGAGCATATTTTAGGCATGTTTTTATTTTATAGTATATCCTTAGTTATACAGTGGGTTCCACGTATCTGCATAGTAACCTGTTATTTTATTGTTGTGTTGCCTATAACTTTGTCCCCTATCTATACACCAAAACAAAATATATCTTAATCAAATAATATATAATACTAAATACCTTCACTATTACATGTATTATTATTAATTAATTATTATTATTATATTTTAACAACGCATCGTTTGTTTACACTGTAGGGTCAAACGTCAACATCCTTTTGCTGATTATAACTAGGGTAAAAGTAGTTCCGTCCCCCCAAAAGTTATTTTTGGTCTCTGACCTTAAATATCGAAATTTATGTAATCATCATCATAATATTTTATTATCTTGCCAGTACATGTATATAATAGTACTTGCATGATGAATCAAACAATCTTCAAATAATTACAGACCTATAGGCCTAATTTGGGGCAATATGTATGTGTCTAATTTGGGGCAAATGTTTTGCATTTACCATGGTTTGACACCCAATAGCCGATGTATTTTTCGTGCTGGGGTGTCGTTAAACATTCATTTATTCAATTTGGGGCAATTTCTGTGTACATTACGTACACCTTCGGTACATGTATGAAAAGGATCGGGGCTTAATTATTGATGTTCTCGCTTCATACCTCCGAGGTAAATTACCAGAATCCAAAATGTGCCGAAGTGAACATTACGCAGTTGGGATGACTTACGCACAAACATTAATTATGCAACTTTAAGTTTCGGAAATGTTAGTAAATTTCCATGATTTCCTTTGAGAATTATTTTCCTTTATTTTTTTTTGGAAAACCGAAGGTGGAAAAAAAAAAAAAATTGTTATAATTTTTCGATTTATCGGGAGATTTATTGCTTTGTCAGGAGATCGGGAGAAAGGTCCAGATTGCGGGAGACTCCCGCGTAAATCGGGACGGTTGACAGTTACTTATTATTCCATTGTTTTAGTATAGCTTTACAGGCATTACTTATATGTCTACTAGTCGTTAATTTAGTTTTTTATATATAAATATTATAAAGTATATATTTATTGTATGTCCGGTTTTTGGGGTTATTTGTTTGGGGTTTTTTTTTGTAGTGGGTGGATTTGTTTGGGGTTTGTTTTTTGTTTTTGTACTCTTTTATTACACCATGAAAATATATCTTATCATTTTATGGAGTTTAATTAAGTATATAGACACCTTAGCAACGAAGTGTCTTCGTCAGTGTATGTGGGGGGGGGGGGGGGGGGGGGGGTGGTTTTCCACAATGTATACAAATAGTGGTCAATTTGTATAGAAATAAAATAATATGGATACAAAATAAAATCATGTTTTATGAGGTAAACAGATGTTTGTTCTTTTTTTCCATAGTTGTAGCACTTAATATTGTATTACAATATCATATTTATATGTTCCATTATATATTTGTTTAGTTAGCAGGACGTTTTTTTCACGTTAACAACTACCCAAAAAACAGGAAGCTTACATGTCAGTGTAAGTCATTTGTCATTGGTGGTGTGATTAAGTGAAAGTAAAGGGTAAAATATCTTGTTAAACCAGTTGGTAATTTTTCCATGGAATTTGTCAGTTTTTCTTTTCTGCGAATTACATTTAAAATCTGTGCAAATGAGACGCAGATTGCTTACAAGTACGGCACAAAACCCGTCCACGGTGAGTCACATAAATTCTAATTTGTGTTATTACTGGACTGGACTAAAAGTTCGGAATTACCCTATTTAAATAGTTTAAAACCTGTATTTTCGTATATTTTGTAAAATTAAAAGGATGCTTTTTTATATCCCCGTATCCCACGCCCCTTCACTGCATCCATCGGCTTGGTACGGTTCTGAAATTGTTGCTTGTAAATGTTCATAGTACTTCAAATCCTTACACAAAGTGTTCGTGTGAATTCTTCCAACGTCGACTATTGGCATTCGCATTCAAATAGCTTTTGCAAGTATTCAGTTTGTTACACCTACGTATACTTCAGACCAGCATTGAAAAAAAGTGTTGGAACAAAACAAATAGCCCTTTCTTGACCAGTTCACGCAAATCCTTTGCCCATGGCGATGTCACAGTTTGCCCTAAAGATATGTGACCTACCAACCGCTACAGATTGTTCCTTTGACATAGATCTTAATTTACCCTGTACAGTATGGGTGGATAATAACCACACGCTGGGAATTTGCTCCTTTAGAAATAGCGTGAGAAAATAGGCGTGCCCGTGCTGTATCACAAGATTTAACATTCAAGAGGGTCTTTATCTCCAAATGACTGCAGCCTTCAATGCCTCAAGAGGTGGCCAGAGATCCGACTATTGCCGTCTTTTTAAAGAGTGCTGATTAATGGACTTAGCTTGAATGGGAAGACCATAAAATTACAAGCTTGGTTATGTTTGTATAGTAAAAGAAGCCGCGGTTCGGTGTTTGAAAAATCAGAAGCGGTATGCATGGTCCGTGTTACTCGTGTTGTTTTGACGTCACATTGTCATTCACAATGAAGACGAGAGCTCCATTCAGGTTTAAACATGCGCGCCTCTGTTTACCTATTGGTGTGTTTAAACAGTATGTTCTGTAGTGCCATGTATACCAGATGCACGCTCAGGAAAGCGAGCATTCGCAGTCGCTCGTTAAGTGAGGAATCCATGTGTGCGTAATGCGTGGTGCGTAAACAACATTTTATATAGAAATCATTGAAGCGCTTCAATATGTACGCAATGCGCGATCTCTGCGTTTTCCGTAATGCGCAATACGTTAATTCCCGAACTCCTCAGTGATCGTTCCAATACGTATTACGCATCACGTGCACGTGGATTCCTAGCTTTAGACTGTGTTTTTCATCTAACAGTAGATGTGCTATGACATATGACGATGGCACCAGTTAAATTGTTCGTGAGTGCATCCCTCCCCCGACCCTTGAACATGCTACACGCTTCAATGGTATAGACATGACCAGATTTGGTAGTATCGTTGTTAAACCATTGACTTTAAGATTTGTTCACTATTGAAACAATGGGCCTTAAGTTTGGTAGATGCCAACCCTGATACCGTCATAATGGACTGGGGAAATAAAGTAAAATAAAATAAAAAGTCTGGAAGTTGCCAGGTTCCCATCCCTATACAGGCCCATTGAAGTGCAAGGTCATTACAGTCTACATATAATTCTTATCTTGCTCACCACTTTTTAACAATTAACCATTGGTTAAACCACTGACTCCACTCCAGAAGAGATGGAGCAGGCAGACGAGGTATATGCCTAGGACAGCGCACTTGAACCGTAACTGAATATAAGCAATACGACTGATGGTGTAGCCTGTCTCCATCTCTCGGAAACGGAAGGGTGTGTTGTGATTAGTACTGGTTTGCCAACTAGTAAACTACGATGACTCCAATTAAAATTTAATAATAATAAATTTTATTATATATATATATATATATATATATATATATATTATTATTATTATTATTATTATTATTATTATATTATATTATATTATATTATATTATATTATTAAAATTGTTTTTTGTTTTTGTTTTAAATTAGAGGGTGGTGGAGGGGGCAAGCTGAATTTTGCCAGACTGAAACGAAAATGGCCTAATTTGGATTACAACGTTTATTAATATTTGCATTACTACCACTCGGCTATACGGAGTACCAAACGAATCACAACGCATTTTACAAGGATTACAATTAGTAAAGTACCCCTTACCGTCTCGTGCGCTTATGTTTCTTAGAAAGAACGTGTTTGGAGAGACGAGGAAATAGTGGTCGTGTAGTAGAGCATGCAGTCATTTCTTCATTCTTTATATATATATATATATATATATATATATATAATGATTAAAATACAAGGGGCGAGACGTAGCTCAGTGATTAAGCGCTCGCTTGATGCGCGGTCGGTTTGGGATCGATCCCCGTCAGTGGGCCCACTGGGCTATTTCTCGTTCCAGCCAGTGCACCACGACTGATACATCAAATACCGTGGTATGTGCTAACCTGTCTATGGGATGGTGCATATAAAAGATCCCTTGCTGCTAATTGAAAAAGAGTAGCCCATGAATTGGCGACAGCGGGTTTCCTCCCTCAGTATATGTGTGGTCCTTAACCATATATTATGTCCGATGCCATATAAGCGTAAATAAAATGTGTTAAGAGTTCGTCGTTAAATAAACCATCTCTTTCCTTCCTGATTAAAACCGACCTCGGTGGCGTCGTGGTTAGGCCATCGGTCTACAGGCTGGTAGGTACTGGGTTCGGATCCCAGTCGAGGCATGGGATTTTTAATCCAGATACCGACTCCAAACCCTGAGTGAGTGCTCCGCGATGTCAGAGGTCAAGTCCGGGGTGGGCGTGCCTGAACCTCTTTTGGATATGGGCAAGTAAAACGAGTTCCCATACCTATACTCCCAAAACAAACTGACACCTGGCCAGGTCCATAGGAACGATATCTGTAGGGAGGGGCACAATCTCCAATTAGGGGGTCACAGCCTTTAATGGTGGTGGGGGTGGACGGGGATTCACAAGAACCTTTTTTTTTACCTTTTTATCTTTATATAGAGGACAAAAAACGTATATTTTCATCCTCGACTTGGACGGAGGAGGCCGTCACACTGGTTTTTACGGGCTTGCTGGCTAGTGCATTTTTTCAACAATTGCATCCCTCTCAAGAAAAATCTTGTTACATATATCCTAACCTGGACACGATTTGCCCTACTCAACTCTATTAATGTACGACAACACGCACAAAGTTATGCAGTCGGTTGGTAATGGAATGTCTTTTTCCCCGCAGAAACAACACAAGCATTATCTTCTAGTCACGAAATAAAACCTTTTTTGCCCTTGTAAAGATATCTATTAATTTGTTTTCGCTAAAGTAGTCAACTTTACATACTTGCTTGAGTGTATTTCAGTGTTTTGTCTAACAAAAGCCTATATTTAACTATTATGTATGTAATATTATAGTGTGAACTGATCTTAAGTCGGGCACGATCGTTATATTAGTCGGACAACTTTAAGCCGTATTTCTGTGGGTTTACATTACAGTAAGAATTAAATAATAAATAATAATTAATAAATTACAAAGATTAGCTATAGAACTTTTGCGATTTGTCATTTGTTCCCACATTATGTGACTGCAATTTTTATTTAATACAAGAAGAAACCAACCACAGCGGAAGTTTAGAATAACAAAAGATTAATTTTAAAGGCATACTGTCATAGATTTAAGGACTTTATTTCTCAAAAAATTGATACTAAATAGAAATTACATTAATTGTTAGAAACCAAATCTAGCTATTGCATCACCTTGACTAAACCATGATGGAGTGAAATCCATGTCAACCCTTTCGGCAATTTTAGTTTTTGAATTATGGACCATTGCCATAATTCAAAAAAAAAATTCTTCAAAATATCATTAATAAATGGAGTATGGTGGTTATAAAGATGGTTGAATAAAGTACATTTAGGGACAAATCGAATTATTTTTGCTCAGGTTATACTTTGTTAGACCATTAAATAGGTCAGTGATCTGTGACAATATGACTTTAAAAGTTTTGTTGCTCTTTCTTCGATAGTAGTTCAGCGGCCTCAAAGGACATTTAAAAGTGTTGTTGCTCTTTCTTCGATAGTAGTTCAGCGGCCTCAAAGGACATTTTAAAAGTTTTGTTGCTCTTTATTCGATAGTAGTTCAGCGACCTCAAAGGACATTTTAAAAGTTTTGTTCCTCTTTCTTCGATGATAGTTCGGCGGCCTAAAAGGAAGGAAGGAAATGTTTTATTTAACGACGCACTCAACACATTGTATTTACGGTTATTTGGCGTCGGACATATGGTTAGGGACCACACAGATATTGAGGGAGGAAACCCGATGTCGCCACTTCATGGGTTACTTTTCTCGAATAGCAGCAAGGGATCTTTTATATGCACCATCCCACAGACAGACTAGTACATACCACGGCCTTTGATATACCAGTCGTGGTGCACTGGCTGGAACGAAAACTAGCCCAATGGGCCCACCGACGGGAATCGATCCCAAACCGACCGCGCATCAAGCGAGCGCTTTACCAATGGGCGGCCTAAAAGGAACACCTATATGAACACTGAATATTTATGATGAATATGGAATTTATTTTTTAAATATGTTTTTTACACATACAGCTCCTTTAATTTTGTTTGAAACAACAGCCGCGTCATTGATTTTGAGTCGGATAGTTGTGATTGATCGTTTGATCATAATGTATGTCTGACTCAATATCAGTATCGTATCACCAAGACTCGTCTACGCACGTTAGTGCAGTTGATTTCATTATATATTTATATATTTTTGTGCATACTTTCTAAATTTTAAATGTATCCAAATTTGATTAAAGGGACATTCCTCAGTTTGCTGCAATTTTCAAGATGTTAATCGACAAACAGAGACTTTTTAATGATTGTAATTACATATCAAATATATTTTCTGCATAAAATATTACTGGCTGTATGTTAAACTTGTTTCTGATTGTTCTAATATTTGTACTAGGTTAAATTTCATTTTATTTCCTAAAATATTATTTTTTCGTTCGTACCAAATTATATGAAGACAAAATCAGTTTGGGCTTCTTACAAACATTAAGACGACCAGAAACACATTGAATATATAGACACTGATATTCTAAACAAGAAACTATATTTAATATGTAAGTTTAATCGTAGGAATATTTTATTAGTCGGGAACATCTTACAATGCAGCAAACTCAGTAATATCCCTTTAATAACAGGAATACTATTTTATTCTAAAGATGAACCAGATTAGCGAAAATAGATTAATTCCGACTTCAGACCATATTGTCCGACTTAAAAGTGAATATGTCCAAGACACGGTCGAATTTTGTGCACTCTGCTTCTGCTAATAAACTTTTTTAGACGTTTTTTAAAACAAAATTCACAAAAGGAATGAATGAATGAATGAATGAATGTTTAACGACACCCCAGCACGAAAAATACATCGGCTATTGGGTGTCAAACTATGGTAAATGCAAAACCAATTGTTTTATGATCAACATGAATATAAAAATTCAACAGTTAAATAAAAACACAGTGTAAAGGACTGTGTAAAAATACAAATATCACAGATAGATATAATTAAAATTTAGAATAAAACTCGGTGTCACGTAAAAATTGTAAAATACGTTCTGGATGGAATCGAAATGATTCCACCACATTACTTTGGCCAAAAATATATTTTTGAGTTTCATGAAGATGCTTACACTCCACCAAAATGTGGCGCACAAAAGGAAATCTGAGAGGAATCAGCTATTATAATATTATATAGTAATTGGTTCATGCATCACAGATAATAAACGGACATCTAAAACACCAAAGGTGTTCTACTCACGATCGCTTTATCACATTATGGCATATTGGTGAGCCGAGGAAAACAATATGGATCGAAAATAAAGAAACAACAACTCTTAATTTATTTAATGTTGGAATCGAGGAATGAAAAGTAGAAAGAAGTCGAAAGAGATCACAATCAAGAGTGGACCAAGGAAATATTTTAATTGGGAAACCAAGGGCAAAATGGCACATAGACCAACTCCCTGAAAATGGCACTTCGATGAAAATTGTAAAGAAGGGGCACTTTATTTAGCACCTCTGTTCCCCGCCCATGGATTTACCTTTGCATAAATGCTAATTCATTGCTGAGACCGTGACGTGAAAGTAAGGTAAACTCATTGTAAAAAAACGAAGTTATTTGAACAATCGCATTAGTCATGTGAGTATTTATAAACAGTGCATTTTGAAGCAGGTTAATTTATACATAATATTGTTGGTGTTAGTATGTAAGTACTTCTGTGACTGCCATGTAGTAACTAAATAACAGCTCATTAATACCGTGTCTGTATTTTACTGAAAGTACCTTGTGTTGTTGCTATCACAAAATGGCATGGAGGCTCGTGTTGCGTTGTAGGTCGATTTACCCATTCTTGTATGGCATGTCTACACCATTCAGTCACACGCACGCACGCATACACACACACAAACTAACACACACGCGCATACAAACACACACACACACACACACTCTCTCTCTCTCTCTCTCTCTCTCTCTCTCTCTCTCTCTCTCTCTCTCTCTCTCTCTCACACACACACACACACACACACACACACACACTGTCGCAGCCCAAACTATTCTAATTGCTAAGATATTCCAACTGGGACATCTTCGGCATACACCAGCCCAAAGATGTCTCAAATTTGCTCTTCTACCAAACCATCTGAAATATTTGGTACAAGTTCAGACCTGTAAAATGGTCTTCTACTCCAATGCTGGAGGTTCGGTCAGATTTTGATGGACACTGTCCGTGCATTGCTGATGGGTAGATGGAGGGGGAATACGCATAGGCGTACGGGCTCTCATTCTTTTTTAAGTGGTGGGGCAGGGGCAGGCCGAATTTTGCCCCAATTAAACAAATATACCCGAATCTGAATAACACTTATTTATATTAGCATTATGACAAACGACTATATAGGATTTCAAACGAATCACTACGCATTTTTACATAGATTACAACTAATAGTGTGGGTAAAATTATGGATATACATGGTGAAACGGTTTCAGGCAAGCTCATTGTGCCTGAACATTTATTCGTAAAGAGTAATGAGACCAAAAACTTATGGGATGAAGTACAAGCCTGGATATTAACTAAGACTGGGAATATAATTACTTTTAATAAAAATAATATCATGTTTGGTTTTATAAATAATGAAAAAGATAACTTTCTTAATTTGCTCATTATTAATATAAAATACTATGTTTACTGTATACAAAATACAGAATTTTTTTTTTAGAAATCACTGCCATTAAAATATATTGCAAAAACAAAATTTGAAATAGAAAGATATATTCTATTTAAAAATTGCCATTATGAAAAATTTAACTTTAGTCTGAATCAGTTTCTGTCAGTTCTGTTATTTTAAATATATTTTGTTGCTGCTTAGAACATGGATCTATATGTAAAACAGTGATTCGGGGCTCCCAACCCCAACACTGCTATATGATCTGGGACAATAAATATTTATTTTTAAAAAAGAAGAGTTATCCGATCAAAACTCTATGAGAACACAGACTTTCAATTGTTCAATTTAAATTTTAAAAATTAAAAATAAAAATTCGAAACTTCAAAATTCCCCAGTGGAGCGCTGTACCAAGTTTCCAATGAAAACTCTAGAATGAATGAATGAATGAATGAATGTTTAACGACACCCCAGCAGAAAACTCTAAAAGAAGGATTTGAAGGGAAATAATTCGGACGGAATCCGGACAAATCGGTATTAGAAAATCCCCGCTGACGAACGACATATTCATCAGGACTAAACTAAACTAAAAAATTATAATGCATATCATCGTCAGTCAAACATTTTGATTTGCTGTGACGTCAAACACTCTACCAATGAGATATAATTATCTCTCAAAGAAAAACTGTTCCGTCCCAACCATTGTGGTATGTGCTATCCTGCGTGTGAGAGAAAAATTCCTGCTGGAAAATTCGTATCGTGTTTTTTTGAAGACAATGTTTCAGAATTATTAAATATTTAAATTCCAGTAGCCGATGATTAATTCATCCATATGCTTTAGTTATGTCGTTAAACAAAAACAAAACAAACTTTCAAAAATAACAGTGTCAGTAAAAAGGGAATCGTCCGAATCCCCCGAACTCCCCCCACCCCCCAGCCTACGCCCCTGTTATATAGATCTGCCCATGAAATCTACTTTCTCTGACGACAAATTCGGTTATTCGAAACCATATTATTAACTACTCATAAATTGCTTCTGCCACCTCCGTGTCCATTGGGAAATTGAGTTCACGTGCAGTTCATTGTAGCGTGAACGCGAGTAATAGACATCGTGCTGTCACCTAGATATGTACCGTGATTTACTTACCCAAGCTTCATATATTCCACACACCGCCAAAATGCGTGTCCAATTTTCGTACGCCAATTTCCCGCGTCGCTTTTGCGGTCGGTCACAGAAACAGAAACAGCGTTGTGATATACGGCTCGGAGAATAAGTAATAGTTTTCCGCCGCTATTAAAAAAACACACACACAAAAAACCCATCGTGATATATATATAAAGAAGAATAATTCAGTTTTCTGCCACTATTAGAAAAAAAAGGCAGATAATATACTCCATGTAACCTTTGTAATAAAAACAAGATAAGTGTATTTACATATGTTTACATATGTTTTCAGACAGTTTGTTTGTTTTGTTTAATGACAAAAATATATTTTCGTCATAGGACTGATGAAACATAAAAACAAATATTTAGATGAAAGTTAAAGTGTGTTTTGTTTAACGACACCAATAGAGCACATTGATTTATTAAGCATCGACTATTGGATGTCAAACATTTAGTAATTGTAGTATATGGTGTAACATTTTTCAAGCACGGGATATTTTATGTGCATCATCCCTCAGACAGGATATCACATATCACGACCTTTTATATACCAGTCGTGGTGCACTCGCAGGAACGAGAAATAGACCAATGGGTCCATCGACCCGGATCGATCCTAAACCGACCGCACATCTGGCGAGCGCTTTACCACTGGGCTGCGTGCCGTCTCTATATCAATAATAAGTCACACATCTCATGCATGTATCAAAACACCCCAAAATGTCAGTGCTATAAATTGAAGAAGAATGAGCATTTATCTCACTGAAATTGTTATTGAAAAATATATATATTACGTTAATCATAACTTGCTCCGCTATGACGTTCGTTTGTGGAGCGTTTCGCATACTGAACTGTCCGTCCCTGCGTCCGTTCGTCAACTTGTCCTTTGAAGTTCAAGTCTATATTCTATAGTTCGATTGAATTGTTTTGAAACTTGGTACAGTGATCCTCTGGGGCACCCTCCACAAACTAAAAGATTTTTTTTTTTTTTTTTTTTTTTTTGGGGGGGGGGGGATTTTGAGTTTTGATTGAATAGTTTTGAAATTTGGTATAAGTATTCTCAGAAGTAGTCTTAAAAAAGGAATAGGAAATTTAGAATTTTGTATTAAATTTTTAAAAATGTTTTTATACAGAACATTTTAAATGTAAAAATATATCTTCTAGAGTTTTCATCGAATAGTTCTGAAACTTGGTACAATAATTCCCTTGGGTCGTCTTTACAAACTAATAAAGAGAAATGTTTATTTTTTTTTTTTTTTTTTTTTTTTTTTGGGGGGGGGGTCTTAAATTTTAAAAATTTAAATACAAATTTTACATTGAACATTTTTAAAGACTATTTTCTTTTAGAGATTTAAATTTAAAATATTTCAATAAAAATTGTACCTCCGCTATGACATTTGTCAGTAGAGCTTTTCTAATACTGATTTGTCTGGTGTCCGTCTCTCCTGCATTTGTCCGTCAGCATTTGCTTTGAAGTCTATCTTCCTATAGACTTTCGATTTGATTAGGGGCGAGACGTAACCATATGTCCGACGCCATATAACCGTAAATACAATGTGTTGAGTGCGTCGTTAAATCAAACAATTCTTTCTTTCGATTTGATTGTTCTGAAACTTGGTATGTTGATCCTCTTTGGCATTCTCCATAAACTAATAGAGAGATAATTAGGAACTTTTTAATTTTTGAAGTTTTAATAATTTTTGCCAATAAACAAAAATTGAACATTAAATAGCGGACTCTATAGACCGATAGGCCGACTGTTTTTGTTTTTGTTTTTATTTATTTTTTAATTATTATTTATTTTATTTTACTGTTTTATTTTATTAATTTATTGATTAATTTATTAATTAATTAATTAATTAATTAATTAATTAATTAATTTATTTATTTATTTATTTATCTATTTTAAATATTATTATTATTACTACATGTATTTTCTTATTTGGAGGTGGGCATGGATAGGTGGAGGTACATTAAAAGCTAGTACTCTATACGTATATTACGGTGTCAGCATCATTGTTAGTTTATAACACTGCTTGGTGATTAGATACGGGCTATAAATCGGTGATAAAGCGCCCGACCGGGCTGCGATTGGTCATAGGATCAAACCGCTTGCCTTTATCAGTGAACCCTTTAATTTAGTTCTCATTTCGGCTAGTTTTTGCGATGAGGATCAAAGGTCGGGCTATGTGTGGTCCTATTTTAGGTGGTTGTTTGTTGTTGCTCTGTTTGTTTGATTGTTGTTGCTTGTTGTTGTTGTTGTTGTTGTTGTGGATCGTTTGGGGTTTTTGTGGGAATTTTTTGTGGGGTTTTTTTTTTTTTTGTGGGGAGGGGGGATGTAGAGGGGGTAGTGACAAATGGTGTGCGTTTACAAAGCCCACTCATCCAAATAGCTACGGTGTGTGTCCACGACAGCGTGCTTGAACATTAATTGGATATAAACACGAAATTTAAATTGGTAAGCATGGCTTATGTGGTGACAAGGAGTTTAATGTGGCATACTCGTCTATGCACTAGCATTTAAATAGGCCAGGAGATCGTTTGTCCGACACAATGCCATATTAAACGTGCTTGAACCTTAAAATGATAAAAATTCAACCATACTCGCGAAGGGTGTTATTCTTGCCACCGATCCCTAACAAGATTATGTATATTAAAATTTAAAATGAATACATAGATGAAATAGATAGACATGACCTGTTGTATATCAATATCATCTCTAACACATGTTGGACATCTCTTTTGAGTCTTGTGACTGGTTGCTCCATGGTGATGACTCGGTCAACACTGTCATACTATCCAGTAAAAAAGATGACCGAAATTGATTGTTCTGTGACGTGTACATTATCCTGAAACTGATTAGGCCTACTGTGTGACGCATTAATTAGTTAACTGCCGAACAAGTGCCGTAACTCAGTTTTAGTTGGAAAAGACGTTTAAATTTATTTTAAACCTGGTCTTTTGAGGATGTGTACGAAGTAGAATACTACAGTCGTGTCCGTGAGAAACCATTTATCCAATCTAATTAAAATTAGCTCCACTATTACATGTGGATCTAACAGCAGCCCGTTGGAGCTCATGTCCAGTTGACCTTTCATTCGACCAATCAAAACCTTACTTGCAAAATCCATGCCAGTGATTTGAAAAGAATTTGAAAACATTCGGAATTATGCCGAGGGTATACGAAATGATTCGGGTGAATTACGAAGTATGCCGGAAACTAATTTCAGTATAAAATTCGTTTCAAGACGAAAAAAAACACCCAAAAAAATCGTGATGGTATAGCCATAAAATCTGTTTATACTAGTATACAATCAAAAGTTTATTACTGCACTTTTCCCCCTATTTTTTTCAATGTTGGAAAAGACCAACGGGCCTATTGCATAAATAGTCTCGCCCGATATTTTTAGAATGTGTATGCTCCCGAATAACGTTATAAAAGGCGAAGTGCAATTGGTCGATATTTAAATTGTTATTTATAGATGAAATGTCACCTGGACATGAGAGTCCACGCAATGCTGTTAGATCTACTGGTGAGACCAGTAGAGCTAATTTTATTCAGATTGCCATTTATCTGACAACTCATTTAAAAACGTATCCAACTCGCTTTCGACCGCTAAATACGTTTTTAACAAACAAAAAAAACTCGTTGTAAGATAAATGGTGTCCAACGGCCACTCATGTAATATTCTCTATGTGTATATAAATAAATAGTTGAGTAGATAACGCCACTGTATATAAATAATCGGAATATTTTGACAATATGTGCCTGTGAATAGATGACAGTAAATTCTCGATTCTTGTCATTCGTGAAAAGCGTGGCATGTGCATTGAGATCTTGTTTGGCATGGACTTTGACAATTTTATTGTAAACATAAACATTGCAGGTGCAACGGAAGTGAGAAGCGATTTCAGTCAATCACACTCGAGACCTGTGTGTGCACCGGATGTCCATTGATAAGACGGGAAAAACACACGAGAGATCAGAGGGGCGTGTTCCGTGGCATGATGAGGGAGAGCGTTCGCGTACTATAAGTTTACGGGGTGGGGGAAGGGGGTGTTGTTTTTTTCTTATTATTTTTTGGTTGAGTGTGGGTTTTTTTGGAGGGTTGTGGGTTTTTCATCTAAAATTGGCAAGAAAAACAACAACAAAATTAGATTTTTTTTTTTTTTTTAATTAGCGAGAGAGCACGAGCACATGACCTGAAAATGACTGGTAGCCAGTGTTCGCGGAATTTATCGCTTTTCAACGGCGTTACTTGTGCGAGCACTAACGGGCACTTGAAGATATAGATATATATGGAACGATAGACGTATTCGACGTATTCGATCTAGCATATTGCGCCAAAGTAAGGATCTAAGAATCATATAGTATTGGCATAAAGTACTGAGTTCAGCCACCTGAGCAGGTGAACGTCCGCTCGATTAGTGTTTACGCAGATATCCCCTAAAACAAAAAGCGCGTAAAGAACATACAAATCGTTCGCGAACGTTATCATTGCTCGCTGGCGCTGAACGCAGACTTGAAAAATGTATCGGATGAGCGATTTTTGTAGACTGTTAGTGGGGGCACATATTTTGGGATGACAGGTCCATCATAAAGAATTTTGAACTGGGTTGGGACCGGATCATAAATATAAATAATAATTAATAATATCGAAATTAGAAGGCTGCAGACTAGGTGTCTGTTTCTGCCTGTGTCTGGTGGGCTATTGTCCAGAAGGTTCGTTTGCTATGTCCTCTCTTTGATTACATCTATGCACTACCTCTTTAAATATTAGGCAAGGAATGAGTTTTACCATAATTTGTATCTAGATTGTTCGTATAGGAGTGTCAGTATTACAAGCTAATATGTCTGTCTGTTGTCTGTCTCTCTCTCGCTCGCTCTCCTATGTTTCTGTGTCTGCCTCTCTGTGTCTGTCTGTCTGTCTGTCTCTGTCGCTCTCTGTGTGTGTGTGTCTCTTCCTCCCTCCCTCTGTCTCCCTCTGTGTCTCTGTCTCTGTATGTCTGTCACAAGCAGACATACATGTTCGTGGTACCTCACAAGCAGACACACATGTTCGTGGTACCTCACAAGCACACATACATGTTCGTGGTACCTCACAAGCAGTCATACATGTTCGTGGTACCTCACAAGCAGTCATACATGTTCGTGGTACCTCACAAGCAGTCATACATGTTCGTGGTACCTAACAAGCAGTCATACATGTTCGTGGTACCTCACAAGCACACATACATGTTCGTGGTACCTCACAAGCAGTCATACATGTTCGTGGTACCTCACAAGCACACATACATGTTCGTGGTACCTCACAAGCACACATACATGTTCGTGGTACCTCACAAGCACACATACATGTTCGTGGTACCTCACAAGCAGTCATACATGTTCGTGGTACCTCACAAGCAGTCATACATGTTCGTGGTACCTCACAAGCACACATACATGTTCGTGGTACCTCACAAGCACACATACATGTTCGTGGTACCTCACAAGCAGTCATACATGTTCGTGGTACCTCACAAGCAGTCATACATGTTCGTGGTACCTCACAAGCAGTCATACATGTTCGTGGTACCTCACAAGCAGTCATACATGTTCGTGGTACCTCACAAGCAGTCATACATGTTCGTGGTACCTCACAAGCACACATACATGTTCGTGGTACCTCACAAGCAGACATACATGTTCGTGGTACCTCACAAGCACACATACATGTTCGTGGTACCTCACAAGCACACATACATGTTCGTGGTACCTCACAAGCAGTCATACATGTTCGTGGTACCTCACAAGCAGTCATACATGTTAGTGGTACCTCACAAGCAGTCATACATGTTCGTGGTACCTCACAAGCAGTCATACATGTTCGTGGTACCTCTGGCATGTTCGTGGTACCTCACAAGCACACATACATGTTCGTGGTACCTCACAAGCAGACACACATGTTCGTGGTACCTCACAAGCACACATACATGTTCGTGGTACCTCACAAGCAGTCATACATGTTCGTGGTACCTCACAAGCAGTCATACATGTTCGTGGTACCTCACAAGCGATTTCGTGGTACCTCACAAGCACACATACATGTTCGTGGTACCTCACAAGCAGACACACATGTTCGTGGTACCTCACAAGCACACATACATGTTCGTGGTACCTCACAAGCAGTCATACATGTTCGTGGTACCTCACAAGCAGTCATACATGTTCGTGGTACCTCACAAGCAGTCATACATGTTCGTGGTACCTCACAAGCAGACATACATGTTAGTGGAAACCTGCTACATTTTTTCATCAGTAGCAAGGGATCTTTTATATGCACCATCAGACTACTATAGCACATTTTCTTTCCCTGGAAAGAAATAGCCTAATTGGTCCACCAAGAGGGATCGATTTCGAACCGACCGCGCATCATTACCATTCTATTCACTTGAAGGCATGTATCACTACCATTTTAATCAGCCTCTATTTTTTTCCCAAAACATCCCGCTCGCCATCATCCATTCATTCATTCATTCATTCATTCATCCATCCATCCATCCATCCATTCATCCAGGGGCGGGATTTAGCTCAGCCGGTTGAATGTTCGGTTGAGCTGCTTGCGTCGCAGGATCGAACCTCCTCGGTGGATCAATTCAATTGACTGGGTTTTTTCTCGTTCTAACCAGTGCACCACAACTGGACAAAGACTGTGGTATGTGCTTTCCTGTTTGTGGGGAAGGTGCATGTAAAATATCCCTTGTTGCATTGGGGAAAATGTAGCGGATTTCCTCTGATGACTACGTGTCAGAATTACCAAATGTTAGACATTCCATATCCGATGAATAATTAATCAATGTGATCCAGTGGTGTCGTTAAACAAAACCGATGTGTTAGCCACCCATCCATTCCAACATCTACTCATTCATTTACCTGTGATAGACATGTACTTTATAAAAAGTAAATGTCTGCCACATACCTATTTGGAACACCCATCTGTTGCGTGGTCTAATTTCTACTGTATCCAAACCACCACGACCTAGATATCCTGATTTACGTATTTACCGTTATTTCCCCCAAGACCTCGAGTTCCGGTCATGATCGCCATACTCATTCATTAGCATCACGTGCGACCCATTTCCTAGGATATCACCCACGTGTTTAATTGGCCTTTTCTACCAATAACGTTTCAAGGATATGACATATTATTTTAGACGTAACTCGCTGGGAGAAATTAAACAGCATGATCGATAAAATCAAACCGTCTGATAGTCAAGAACAATAGGAGTTGTAGGGCTTGTACTGTATTTATTTATACCTGGCAATATGAATAACGACTCATATTATTCATATTCAGGCCCGTGGGAACCGGGGTGTGGGGTGTGTGCACCCTCGAACCCCCCACTCGAGGTCGAAAATGTACGTTTGTTTTTGTCCTACTACCGCACTTGAGATTAAGCCCTCACGTCACTCTAAAAGTCGGTCCTGTTGGTTTGATATATTAATTCAGTAACACACGAATTGGTGTAAAATGGTTTTATTTTAACATAATAGTTAACTAAACCACTTTTAGTTTCATTTTAATACTTCATAGCTGGTACACCAAAGGCCATGATATGTAGAGATATTATATTATATAATAGATGTCTGATTCCGTACTATTTTAGTTGCAGTCTAATATAATTATGCTATTACTCTTTATGTGTTCCCTTATTTTTACCCATCAGTATAATTAAACATATATGGTTTTGTTCTTGCTCAGTACTACAATGTGTACAGATTTAAAACGAAGCTTTTTCAGAGAGAGAGAGAGAGAGAGAGAGAGAGAGAGAGAGAGAGAGAGAGAGAGAGAGAGAGAGAGAGAGAGAGAGAATGGTATGATGCACCAGTATTTTATGCAAAGCCGAAAATAGCCGTTAAGATACCATTTATCTTACGAGTTAGTTCAAAACATACTAATGAGCGAAAGCAAGTTGGATATGTTTTAAAATAAATTAGTTGTAAGATAAATGATAACTAACGGACGCGTGTTGAGTATTTGAGAGTGAGAGTAACACAAACAAAAAAGCGACGTACGATTTTTATTTCTTAAAAAAAGGGCTGTAAATGATATTAGGAGTGAGCGACGTTTTCATCGTCGAGGGGGGGGGGGGGGGGGGCAGGGGGCACAGGCTCTTACCCTCGTCCCCGGTTCCAAGCGCCTGCTTTTGCGAATATCATAAGAGTGTTGGAACCTTAGCTAAAGTGTTTAAAATGGGGGAACATTTGTATTATAAAGAACGTTGAATGAATGAGTGAGTGAGTGAATAACGACACCGAAACACGTCGGCTATTGGGTGTCAAAGGTAAGTATACGAACGAATGCTATATAACAAAATAAGAACTCAAAAGTTAAATTTAAACATTAAAGAGGTACGAAAAATGATAATTCTGTCATTTTTATTAAAATATATCATTTACTAAATTGTTTATATTCGATTGTTCAAATGCAGTTTACATATGAAGACGATAGGCAATTATCCATCATTAACGTTTAACCCTTGGCAAAAAAGGTTAAAGATTCAAACTACCGGATCAGACTTTAATCCGTGCGTGTACAGGTTGTCAAAAGATAATCCATAATCTACCTGCAAGATGCCCGATAATAATCCAAAATATTTGATCCAAACTTGATAGCGGTGATTGTGGTAAAATCAATATAAGCCAACAAACAAACAAACAAATAAATAAATAAATAAGTTAAAGTTTGTTTTGTTTAACGACACCACTAGAGCACATTGATTTATTAATCATGGGCTATTAGATGTTAAACATTTGGCAATTTTGACATATAGTCTAAGAGAGAAAACCCGCTACATTTTTCCATTAGTAGCAAGAGTTCTTTTATATGCACCATCCCACAGACAGGATAGCACATACCACGGCCTTTGATATACCAGTCGTGGTGTACTGACTGGAACGAGAAATAACCCAATGGGCCCACCGACGGGGATCGAACTCAGAACGACCACGCATCAAGCGAGCGCTTTGCCACTGGGCTACGTCCCGCTCAAAAATAAATAAATAAATAAAGTGTGTCATGTCATGTCATAGGGTTTTACGTGCACAATCAGAACAAGCTGTTGTAGCGCACGCCTGTCGTGGGCACAAGAGCCGGCCTTGGCCGGCTCCTTCGTCCATGACAGGAAAGGTGGGGGGAGGGGAGAGGAGGGACCGCCTGCACTGGCAGGTGCAAGGGAGCACCAGCAGCCCAATCAAATCGGTAGCAGGCGGATGGGGGGGGGGGGGGGGGGGGGGTGAAAAGTGTGTATAAATTGTATTACCGAGTTGTTAATAATTCATTATGAACACAACATTGCTGTGGTAATAAAATAAATACACAGTGAAACATATATATATATATATATATATATATATATTTTTTTTTTTTTTTTTTTTTAAGCCGAGTTGTTATTACGTTAGAATGTAAATACAAATTTAACGGGAAAGTTTTTCTATTAGAAGTCAGGTAAAACCTGTGAGATATTTACTGTAGCACATTCCAAAGTCTCTCCAAATTCAGCTTGGTTATTGTGCAGGAATATATTACAGGTCATAAAAATTAACTTAAGGCAGGTGTGTTTTCTGTGCAGTTCACCACACATCACTGCTCTCGATATTTAAATATAATCTAATGCAGTCTTTTCCATGTGAATTGTTTAACCATTTTATAGTTCAGGTTTAAAGGGCGTATCCGATGAGGCAACCTTTGTTTGCCACCCAGTAGCAGATTTTTTTTTTTTCGTGCTGGGGTGTCGTTAAATATTCATTAATTCATTAATCAATGTTTACACCAGAATTTTAATCGAAAACAATCATTTAATTCTGCATGATAATCGTCCCAAACTGGGGCGAGACGTAGCCCAGTAGTAAAGCACTCGCTTGATTCGCGGTCGGTCTGGGATCGATCCCCGTCGCTAGGCCCATTGGGCTATTTCTCGTTCCAGCCAGTGCACCACGACTGGTATATCAAAGGCTGTCGTATGTACTATCCTGTCCTATGGGATGGTGCATATAAAAGATTCCTTGCTACTAATGAGCAACAAAATGTTGCGGGTTTCTTCTCTAAGACTAAATGTCAAAATTATGAAATGTTTTACATCCAATAGCCGATGAATATGGTCTCGTGGTGTCGTTAAACAAAACAAACTTTTTACCAAAAAGTGGGATAAAATACAGATTTGAAGTTTAATTATGCAGTAATTTCAAAACACGATTACTATGTACACATACAGAAATACTTATTCCAATATCGATGAAACAAATCTGAAATAATCAAAGGCTGGTATTCGTAGGAAAACTTAAAGTTGAAGTTTGTTTTCTTTAACGACACCACTAGAGCACATTGATTTTGATTGGATGTCAAACATATCGTAATTTTTTACCCGTAGTTTTAGAGAAAACCCGCTACATTTTTCTATTAGCAGCAAGAGGTCTTTTATACACACTTTTCCTACAGACAGGATAGCACATACCAGCATGTTGATAACAAGAAGAGATGCCCTATACCATGGTATGTGAATAAACCTGGAGAAACTCGTGAATGAATTGGAATTGACTCTCGAAAAATGTTTTTAATAGTATTTATTACTATTACTAGTATAGAATAAGATGAGTTGAACAGGACGCCGATGTGTATATAGCCACTTTTATGATAATGTTAATGAATGAATGAATGTTTAACGACACCCCAGCACGAAAAACACATCGGCCACTGGGTGTCAAACTATGGTAATGCAAATAAATAAAGTGATGATCAACATCAATATAAAAATTCAAGACTTAAAAGAAAACAGTGTAAAGAACTGTGCAAAAACACAAATATCACAGAATTTTACGGATACTGAATTATACTCAAAACTTCAATTTTGTGCTGTATTGGCCATTCTCAAAGAGAATGTTACACCCCTGCACCACGGTGAGGTTACAGCACACGCAGGGGGTGATAATGTTAAGTGACAAAGAGGCGGAATCCATTCAAGTTTTTGGAAGTCATCTTTGTACGCAATATTTATTTAGCAAGATATGATGTGTGTACGGCAGTTATTATTATTATTATTATTTTGTTTTATTTTATTTTATTTTATTTTATTTCTTTTACGCAAATAATGAATGAATGACACCACAGAACAAACAAATATATCAGCAGTTGGGTGTCAAACAATGGTAAATATGTATAAATGACATGATGATCCACATTAATACAAATATTCTAAAATTAAATTAAAAATACACTGTAAAAGGTTGTGCAAAAATACAAGTATCTCAGGTAAGTATATTAAAATAAAAAAATAAAAAAAGCAACATCTCGTAAAAACTTCAAGATGAATTCGTCATATGCGTATAACTGGCGTCGTCGAATTATGTTTATATACGTGTGTCTTGTTTGTTCAAACAAGTTTTGCATCCAGTTCCGTATGTGGAATGTTTATATGCAGTAAAGTTTTTGTTTGTTTTTTGTTTTTATCTCTTTTTTTTTTATATCTTTATGAATGTGATGTCACAGAATACGATAGTACGAGTCAAATTGTCAGCGAGCGTTCGGCTTTCTGAACACGCATCAAGCCAGGACTCTTCTAGAAGGCCTCATAATTCTTATTTTACAATTTTTCTCTGTGTTCTTGGATTAAATATATTAAAGAAATCTTCTTTTTTTTTTAAGATTGTGGGTGGTGGGTATGCCCTTCCCCTTACAGTGACGTAGGGAGGGGGTCGCCGGGTCCACGCCCCACCCTATCAAACCTTTTTAAAAAATCAGTATTAAATTTTATAAAATCATACATACATACATACATAGTGTGATTTGCCCCCCCCCCCCCCCCCCCATATGGGTTGTCCCCCCAATCCCACAATATAAAATCCTGGTTACGCAAGTTCCCCCTTATACTTCTCATGCAATCAATTCTAGAACATCGCTAACAAGATGAGCCTCAGATGAACAGGACAGTACCTACCATGACCTTTCGCATAACTATAGCTAGTTCTTCCGAACACTGGGTGGGTGCGTGGATAGGACGGGAAAATGTAACTGTAAATGTAATACGAGTTCAACTAATGACTGTGAAAACGAAATCCTCGTACAGAGGAGTTCCCGTTAATAATACTAACCATAATGAGAAGAGACGTGTTTCGGTACTAGCCCGGTTCACGGGAAGATAACACGTTATTGTTTCAGGGACAGCCCTGGTCCCGAGGTCAGGAGCCACACTGCACAGAGCGGGTCCCCCAGGTATGGGAACTATGCGCTCTATGCCAATATTTATCCCCCTGCGACCAATCAACGACGCCAAAAGCCGCGGCTGGCTGGTGGGCGGGTCTCTGTTTATCGGCCTGTCAATAGTAAATTCTAAACGCAAACAAAAGCCACAAGCACTTCACTTGCCCGTGTGTATATACGATGTGTATGTGTATGCGAATCGAATGCGTACATGTGTGTGTGTATGTGTATTGCGTATGTGTACATGTGTGTGTGTGTGTGTATGACGCGGTGCAGTCTCAAAAGCTTGAATGGATAGAATTGCATGGGAATAGGAAATGGTAACAATATACGTGTTGGACTCACGCGTTGATACTTCTCTTCCGCTCAGTGCGATTTGGCGAGTCGACGGAGAGAGAGAGACACACACACACACACACACACACACAGAGACAGCGTGGGTTGGTCTGGGAAGGAATTCCCCACCTGTGGCTTGCTGGTGGCAGAAACAAACTACGCTGGAATGGTAAGTATTTTTCTTCTTCTTCTTCTTCTTCTTCTTCTTCTTTTACGTCTTTCCCCAAAGATTCTGGGGTTGAAACCTCTCCCTGGTCAAGTAAATGTTAATATATTTTTAAAAATATTTTTACTGGGGGAAGCAAGACTCTACTCTTCTATAAACTACGACCGCCAGTCTAGACCCCCCCCCCCCCCCCCCCCCCCCCCAACATTCCTGCACATGCGCCTGAACCACCCAGAGTCTCAACGTTTGCGGGGTTTCCATTTTGATGTCTATAGTTATATATCCGCCCCGTGTGTAAGTAACTGTTAGGTGCATGTTGTAAAGCCAGAGCGAAAATAAAAATGAAAAAGTAGACCGACTCCCCTCTCCATCAACTCTCCCTCCTTTTGTTTTTCCTTTTGGCAAGGGATGATCGGTATTGTGTGAGTAAGCATCACTCGCAGACCAGTTTGGATGCGTTAATAAAACATTGTTAAAGTACACGGTAATTGTTATGGATCATGCCTTAGTGTGCGGGAATTGCAGGAACATTGGCATAGATCCAGGCCAACTTGACAGGGCGAAACAAGGTGGGTGCTTATAAATATGACTGTTTGGTGTCTATAATTTTGGACCGGTGCCAGCGGAAGGCAGTCTTAGTGTGTCAAACGTCTTGTTGTTTTAAATTAATTGATATGTGTGTGCGTGCATGCATGCGCGCGCGTGTCTGCATGTGTAGATATGTAGGCAATTTTCTGACTCTTCATAAATACAATGATACATATATATACATACATAAAAACACATGTACATACATACAATCACGCACGCACACACGTACATACACAAAAACATACATGCACACATACATACAACAATACATATGGATGTCTGGATAGCTCAGAACGCATCTTGGTTAGTCAGCAATTTTCGGGCGATTCGGTGCCATAGGTTCGAGTCCCAGCAACGGCATGGGACAATTTGTGAGGCCAGTGCGTTAATATATATGCATTAACAGTCAACCTCGACATACATACAATATATAGATATTCATACATCAATACATACATACGTACATACATATTGGAAACTGCTAATTATAATATATCAACTTAGGGCCATCCATAAAGCGCATACGCCTGGGGTTGGGTTTGGGGGTGGGTATTCGCCTATGTCTCCGTATAATAAATCAATTCATTCATATATTTACCTTTGTACTACACCCAATAGCCGGTGTATTTGTCGTGCTGGGGTGTCGTTAAGCAGTCATTCATTCGTTCCGTAGGTATATTAATTTCTGGAAAATCCCAAAATGAATATTAGCAGTATACCGACTCACAATGACGTAGATGTAAACAGTATGAATTAAACATAATCAGGGGTGCAGAAATGGAAAATATTTAACTAGTCCACCGGACCAGAACCAACTAAACGTTATTAGCCCGCCAGAATTTCTACTAGTCCGCCAGTCTATAGAACAATATATTACTAACAATATTATAATATACAGTGTTTTCACTTTAAATTATATATTGAGAGATATATTGACAAAACATGATTAAGAACATTTGGTGAGTGATCAACATCACGTGGCAAACCAAATAAAAAAAACCCCGATAGACCGTCGGTCTGGTAGTTGCATTTTTTAACTCGCATTTGGCGAGTGGGCGAGTACTTTCTGCAGCCCTGCATAACCTTTAAAACAAGCTGATTTCATCTAAAGGTTCATATTAAACAGGTTAGACACGTGTTCCTGAATATGAATGTCCATATTAAACACTTTGTGTTTCTCTTGGTTCATCAAGATAGACCAGGGCCGTAAAAATCGGGAAGTGGGAGGGGTATGCGGTAAAGATATGGCTTGTCCGGTGGTGTGATATAGACATGGCTTGTGCCCTTCACCCACTATAGAAGTTGTAACTCCCACTAGAGGTTGTGCCCACCCCCCCCCCCCCCCCCCCCCCCCCCCCCCACACACACACACACCAGATATCGTCCCTACGGGTCTGTAGACTAAGAGTTAGAACTGTATGCATTACCTGCCTTCTCTTATAACGTCTCTAGTTTACCTTGATGTACTAATACGTTTCTCCATTTGCGGACATTTTACCAAGTCGCAAACTCCCCGTTAACATCGTAAAACTAGGGTTTAATCTGTTGGACGACACACCCATTCGAGAGAACACCGGTGGGCTTTTTATGGTAATGACCAGGATGTAGACTTGGCATATGTCAGGTTTACCGGATTCAACTTGCATCTGATATTATATTAAACTCTTCAAAAATCTTACTCATGGGCCAGAAATGTATGACGTTGAGTCGTAAAGGATTTTGAAGAACAAAGCAAACGACATGTTTGTAATAAGGATGTGTAGATTTTAAATGTCATAGAAGCAGGCCTGGGAAGGGGGGGGGGGGGGGGGGCGGAGGATTCGTAATTTTATTGGGGTAGAATAAAGTACAATAATAATAATACATTGTGTTTATTACAATATTTTCGTGAAATATACAGACGACCAATATATAAATAGCCAACTATATAAATATATCTTGTTTATGTACCGTATATTAAAAATCAGAATTTTTGGAGTGTGTCATCAATTCAAAGACGGGGCGGGACGTAGCTTAGTGGTACAGCGCTCCTTCGATGCGCGGTCGGTATGGGATCGATTCCCGTCGGTGGGCCCATTGGGCTATTTCTTGTTCCAGCCAGTGCACCACGACTGGTATATCAAAGGCTGTGGTATGTGCTATTTTGTCTATGGGATGGTGCATATAAAAGATCCCTTGCTGCTAATCGAAAAGAGTAGCCCATGAAGTGGCGAAAGCGGGTTTCCTCTCTCAATATCTGTGTGGTTCTTAACCATATGTCTGACGCCATATAACTGTAAATAAAATGTGTTGAGTGCGTCGTTAAATAAAACATGTCTTTCCAATTCAAGACAGCCACTTGGGTTTTCTATGCTAATTATTTAACTGTCCGGTGAATCCAATGACATTAACACTACAGATACCAATTTCTATTTACGACGTATAAATTAACTATGCAAACGCAGCCGTCGTTAGTAAGGTTTAGTTGAAAAAGACTTTCTAAAATATTTTAAACGTGACTGTAAGAAACCATTTGCTTTACATCTCGCTTTGCTATTATCAGACTGTTAACTGTCACGACGAAGTTGGCCAACTTGACGGTTGCGTTGTAATTTTCACGACTGCCGATTTACATGTAGTATGGGTGCGCTCAGATTAATAACTAATCGGTTACACGGCGAAAATCGAGTTGTAAGAGCATTCAGACTGGCAACTTGGCAGTAGTGGAATTCGTTGAGAGCAGTTAATTGTCCATCTTTGTGCTGGCAGTTGGTAGTCTGAACCTAGCATAAGATAACTATGCAAACGCTACTGTCGTTGGTAAGTTTTAGTTGAAAAAGACGTTCAAATGTCTTTTAAACGTGAGCGTAAGAATCCATTTATCTTACATCTCATTAGATACGTTTTGAAACAGCTCGTAAGATAAATGGAAGCCGACGACCACTCGTGTGTTACTCCCCATTTTACATGCAGTTCATTGGCGTCATGTTTGAGCTGTCATGATCGCTCATGTTCGTTACTCATAAAGTATATCTAACTATGTATTCCTTTTTAGTGAATAAACCCGCTGAATATGTTTTCTTGTTCGAAGCAGGTCCGTATCTAGCATACGTTTTTATCTATGGAGGGGGTGCAATGTCCAAAAGGGGATACCTATGGTATTCCCAAGAACATCACCATACATAAGTTAAAGAATGGTGCCTTCGAATCCCCCCCCCCCTGGATCCGCACCTGATTCTTAGTTTAAACATATGGTCATTTATTATACTTTTCCTCACTCCCTATTATTTTGTAGCTATATACTGCACAGGGGCGGGATGTAGCCCAGTGGTAAAACGCTCGCCCGATGCGCAGTCGGTCTAGGATCGATCCGCGTCAGTGAGCCCATCGGGCTATTTCTCGTTCCAGCCAGTGCACCATGACTGGTATATCAAGGGCCGTGTGTGCCATTCTGTCTGTGGGAACCAGGGATGGTACATATAAAAGATCCCTCGCTACTAACAGAAAAATGTAGCGTATTTCGTCTTTAAGACTATGTGTCAAAATTACCAAATGTTTGACATCCAATAGCCGATGATTAATAAAGCAGTGTGCTCTAGTGGTGTCGTTAAACAAAACAAACTTAACTTTACTATATACTGCACTGTGAGAAGTGATATCCCCGACTTCCATTTCTGAAATTTACTCACGATTCCGATTCCGGAATATCAAAATATCTACGTCCAACCATGTCGAAAAGAGGGTTGGTGCTTATTAGAATATTACAAAGTTCAAGGTCATTAAATTCAGTTTACTTAAGTATGCGGTTTACCTGTCGCTGGTTACTCTTTGCAGGTCAGTGGCCTGTTGTTGTTTTTAAAACACTGATGCCGACTTGGCATTGTAATACAAACGCCAGGTTCACCATATTCAACATACATCTAATATTCAACTCATCAAAACCTCACTCACCGACCCGAAATGTCGGGCTTTAAACCGACATTCGTATGGGGTTATTGACCTCAAACTTGGCAGGTATGAAGTCCATGTGACCAATTCTTAAGAGTGTAATATACTCTAAAACTGTTAACATGCTGAGCACAATGATACTAATTTACGTTAGACACGTTAACACTATATAGCGTGAGGTGTAGTTTTTAAAAATAAATTTGAAAAAAAAGAAAAAAAAGTGAGAGGTGCAGACCAAAGTGGTCCTGGGGTGATTAAGGATTTCTCTAGAGAGGGGATGCAAGATTATTTCATTTGCACACTAATATCAAAGCCGATTTATCCTAGTAGTACATGTAGCACGTGCTACGGGACCCGCGCTTTAGGGGGCCCCGCGGCCATGTGTACATTTATTTTTCCCCTCTCCCCGAGGGTGTTGCAAAATATATATCCTGTTATTTGTGCTACAGGCCCCGCGGATCCTTAAACCGGCTCTGACTAATATTCATTGTGTTTATAACGATCTTTTCCTGAAACACACGGCTAACCAAAATATTACATAATACTAGTATCCACAAAATAAAACAATAACTATATTCGGAGTGCGACCAGCCTCGGTGGCGTCGTGGCAGGCCATCGGTCTACAGGCTGGTAGGTACTGGGTTCGGATCCAAGTCGAGGCATGGGATTTTTAATCCAGATACCGACTCCAAACCCTGAGTGAGTGTTCCGCAAGGCTCAATGGGTAGGTGTAAATCACTTGCACCGACCAGTGATCCATAACTGGTTCAACAAAGGCCATGGTTTGTGCTATCCTGCCTGTGGGAAGCGCAAATAAAAGATCCCTTGCTGCTAATCGGAAAGAGTAGCCCATGTAGTAGCGACAGCGGGTTTCCTCTCAAAATCTGTGTGGTCCTTGACCATATGTCTGATGCCATATAACCGTAAATAAAAAGTGTTGAGTGCGTCGTTAAATAAAACATTTCTTTCTTTGAACCAGTATCGGGGTGTGAACCCAGTACTTACCATTCTTAAGGTGCATGGGTTAACCACCATCATTAGTCTGAGTATGAACCAGTATCAGGGTGTGACCCTAGTACCTACCATTCTTAAGGTGCATGGGTTAACCACCATCATTAGTCTGAGTATGAACCAGTACCAGGGTGTGACCCTAGTACCTACCATTCTTAAGGTGCATGGGTTAACCACCACCATTAGTCTGGGTGTGAACCAGTACGGCTAACCAAAATATTACATAATACTAGTATCCACAAAATAAAACAATAACTATATTCGGAGTGCGACCAGCCTCGGTGGCGTCGTGGCAGGCCATCGGTCTACAGGCTGGTAGGTACTGGGTTCGGATCCCAGTCGAGGCATGGGATTTTTAATCCAGATACCGACTCCAAACCCTGAGTGAGTGTTCCGCAAGGCTCAATGGGTAGGTGTAAATCACTTGCACCGACCAGTGATCCATAACTGGTTCAACAAAGGCCATGGTTTGTGCTATCCCGCCTGTGGGAAGCGCAAATAAAAGATCCCTTGCTGCCAATCGGAAGAGTAGCCCATGTAGTGGCGACAGCGGGTTTCGTCTCAAAAATCTGTGTGGTCCTTAACCATATGTCTGACGCCATATAACCGTAAATAAAATGTGTTGAGTGCGTCGTTAAATAAAACTTTTTTTTTATATTCGGAGTGCGAGATAGGTGGTAAGCACCCCCAGTACCCATCCCTGGATCCTCGCCTGCAGCCATACATGTATATAACTGATTATTTAAACTGACAATACTGCAAGCCACGCAATGAGCTGAGGATATGTTGGCATGTTCATCTAGAAAAGCTGTGAATCACAGATCCAATTGGGGAAATTTTGAAACACTTTTTTTCTTCTGGTTTTTAAATTCGGGTGAGAAAATGTGGGAGAGCATGAGACTTCCCTTTTAAGACACTGAATCCAGACACGACCCTCATAAATGGACATGAACATGCACACAGCACCGATTCCTAGACAGGAGTTAGGTATAGGGGAGGGATTCAGTGGCAGATCCAGAAAATCCATTTGAGGGGAGGGAAAGACATGAGGTGGAATGCCAAGGGAACTTTGGGGGAGGTTTGGAGGGGGGTCGTAAAAAAATTAAAATTAATATATAATAAAATTATAACTGTCGCAAAATTTAGGGGGGGGGGGGGAATTGTTAGATATTTCAGGTCCTTTGCTAAATTAGCCAACTCCTGAGTTTTATACAAAGTGGCTACATAGTACAATGTTTAGTGTTTGGCTAATAAACATTTCCATAAATTCATCACATTTTAATAGTTAAAAAGAAAATAGTCCTGGGAAGTGGCAGTCCACCTATAGGCAAAACACCTGCCATTGGTTCGTTGTTTAAAGGTTATTTTGCATCAGTTTTGTACAGAGATGCAATTTTGTATGTGTTATTTTGGTTCATTTAATCTTATCTTCGTTCTTATAGTCAGTTGAGGTACAAGTACGCAATCCTGGGCACACACCTCAGGTATCTGGACTGTCTGTCCAGAACAGTGGGTTAATGGTTCTGTTATTCAGGTTAAAAGTTACAGCATGGAGGGTGGCTATTGTGTGCTTCATAAGGATTTCCCAGAGGTACCGACGGCAGGGGCGGAACCAGGATTTTGTAAGGGGTGAGGGGTTGACAAAATTCTAAAAAGGGCAACTTGAGTTTGTCGAAGGCAAATGAACCGAGGTCCTAAAGGAAGCGAGAAAATGTTCAGAGACGCCTTTTCAATTCAATTTCGTTTTGAATATTGTAGATGATGAATTTTAAAACTAAAGTAATTAAAACGAACATATCTAACTGGCGGAGGGGGTCACGGGACGGCGGTCTCGTCAAGGACCTGCTTGTGCACCACTCGTCTACTGCTAAAATATCATTACCATAATGTTTAGTACAACAACACCGGCCTCGGTGGCGCAGTGGTTAAGCCATCGGACTACAGGCTGGTAGGTACAGGGTTCGCAGCCCGGTACCGGCTCCTACCCAGAGCGAGTTCTTAAGGGCTCAATGAGTAGGTGTAAGGCCACTACACCCTCTTCTCTCTCACTAACCTCTAACCAACTAACAACTAACCCACTGTCCTGGACAGACAGCCCAGATAGCTGAGGTGTGTGCCCAGGACAGCGTGCTTGAACCTTAATTGGATATAAGCACGAAAATAAGTTGAAATCAAGTACAACAACCAAATACCAGTACCACACAGTACGACATTCTAAATACCAGTACCATATATATATATATATATATATATATATATATATATATATATATATACAACATTCTCTTCGTTTATGATATGACACAGACGATGATTTATATGGTTATAAGCACCGCATCACACGACCATTTTATCACGGACATAAATTTCCATGTGACAAGCAAATTAGCCGAAGCTATGCAAACAATGTTGATGGTGTTGCGAATAAGTACTGAAGAGAATCTATTATCGTGGTGTGAGGCTTCCCCAGTTGATACGGATGTCATCATTATTGGTTTCCTCGTTTGAACCACTTCCGGCGCTTATCGACTACCACCAATATGGGAGAGCGTGTAGTATTCGGACGTTCCCAGCCATATCAAATTGTTAATACTCTCGTATCAGTGTAGTTTATCTCGGTAGCAGTGCATAAAAATACTGAGTGTTTAAGAATGAAATTAAATATGATACACCAATATTAAAAAATAAAGGTAAAACGATTACCTCGTGCGCATCATTCACAAAAATGTATTTTCGTCTCAGGATTGATGAAATACGAAAACAAATATTTAGATTGATTGAAAACATATTTTAGTGCATAAACAACAAAGGGATTGGGCACAAGTTTGCCAACTTACTATACCTGCGCTGTTGTTGTTGTTGTTGTTGTTGGTGGTGGTATGTCTTTAGTTTTAGAAACAAAACATCTTATATATGAGATAAGAGTCACTAATTAGGAGGTAATGTTGATGTGTATAGTGAGTCAGGTTGGCAATATAACATATATATTTATTAATAACGAATATTATCGGCACCACAATAACGTACGCTACTTAAGAAGTTAGAAATAGTCCTGGTGCCATAAGCGTACGAGACAATGAGGTGCAACTGCACACACACACGCACACACGCACACACGCACACACACACGCACGCACACATACACACGCACGCACTCACACACGCGCACACATGCACGCACATACGCGCGCACACACGCACGCACATACGCGCGCGCACACACACGCACACACACACACTGACACACACACACACACGCACGCAGAAACACACACACACACACACACGCACGCAGACACACACACGCACGCAGACACACACACACAGACACACAGACATACACACACGCACACACACACACACACAGTGTGCTGGAGAAAAACCTCAAATTCGAGCAAAATGAGAGCCCGTACGCTTATGCCTGGTGTTTAGCTCCCGTACGCTTATGCCTGTTGTTTAGCTCCCGTACGCTTATGCCTGGTGCTCCCGTACGCTTATGCCTGGTGTTTAGCTCCCGTAGGCGTTTTTAAGCAAAATCGCATCATTTGTTTAAAAAAAAAGTCTTTTTGCACTGAGCTATGAGACCACAAAGTTGAGAGTTTATTGTATTAGACCTCCTGGGAATAACATTCTGGAATTTAACAAAATTGTAGGCCTACATACTGTTATGCGTATATTTTAGCCCATGGGCGGGATTTAGCGCAGTCGGTTGAGTGTTCGCTTGAGGTGCTTACGTCGCAGGATCCAACCACCTCGGTGGATCTATTCAGCTCATTGGGGTTTTTTTCTCATTCCAAACAGTGCACTACAACTGAACAAAGGTTGTGGTATGTGCTTTCCTGCCTGTGGAAAAGTGCATATAAAAGATCCCTTTCTGCATTAGGAAAAATGTAGCGGGTTTCCTCTGATGACTACGAGTCAGAACTACCAAATGTTTGACATCTAATTAAACCATGTGCTCTAGTGGTATCGTTAAACACAAACTTTATTTATTATTTGATCGATACAGCTGACATGCATCGAAGGTATAATTGGCAGTGTACGTGCTTGGACCTTATATAGAAACCAGCACCGTAAACCAAATCTTGGTTGGCCGTCCGCTGGTTCTCGCCCACCCCCACCCCCCTCTCACCATCACCCCCACCTTCGACCTTATTAAATTAATGGGCTCTTACCATATGTCTACAATGTTTTGATATCTGTTTGATTTAATTTCAACCGCCGGGCGGATGATCGGTCTGACCCGGTTGTTCTGAATTATGCATCAGTCAGTCTAGTGCACGAACTGATAAAAACGTTTCCGTGCTGCGTGAAATCCACACTTGAATAGGGCCAGATAGGCGATACAGTATTAAATATTCGGGCTGGACCGTGGCTGTCACAGGCAAGTCACGTGGTCATGACGCTTTAATCGGTCTGGATCGCTGTTCATGAAAGGTCAAAGGTTACTGGTTGGACAATAACAGGAATTCAGACCTTGTTACCTCTAGCTTATTGAGTTACATTCGGCAACTAACGCGACCCGGTTTTTATTTTTATTTTTTTCGACACCGTTTAGAAGTGAAAAAAAACGAACAGATTATATATTTACAATTCATGTGCTGCATATTTTGCTAGTCTTCAATTTTAAACAATATACAATGGTCAGCTGCGGATTTAAAGAGAGGGTACCTTAAAATTATTTTTGTTACTAATGCTTAATAAGGTACTATATCAAACATTCCTAGCTCTTCCTTCTGAGAGAGAGAGAGAGAGGGAGGGAGAGAGAGAGAGAGAGAGAGAGAGAGAGAGAGAGAGAGAGAGAGAGAGAGAGAGAGAGAGAGAGAGAGAGAGAGAGAGAGAGAGAGACAGACAGACAGACAGAGAGACAGACAGACAGAGAAAGGGAGAAAAAAAAGGAGGGGCGGGTGAGCGATAATTATAATTAAAGAGAGAGAGAGTGAGGGAAGGGAGAGAGAGAGAGTGAGAGAGAAAAAATGAGGTAGGGAGAGAAGGACTGAGACACAGAGAGAGAGAGAGAGAGAGAGAGAGAGAGAGAGAGAGAGAGAGAGAGAGAGAGAGAGAGAGAGAGAGAGAGAGTGAGAGTGGTATGATGTACCAGTATTTCATGCAAAACCGAAAATAGCCGTTAAGATACCATTTATCTTACGAATTATTTCAAAACATACTAATGAGCGAAAGCAAGTTGGATATGTTTTAAAATAAATGAGTTGTAAGATAAATGATAACTAACAGACGCGAGTTGAGTATTTTATTTCTTACATATCGTCAAGAACTTTTTTTCCAAGTAAATCTTGTCAACAAATTACGTCGTTTGTGCTTGCAGTGAACTTGTACGTCACAGAACAGTCCGTTTCAGTTTAATTTAAACGTCACAGAGCAATCAGTTTTGTCGTGCTGGTAGCATTGGATTGCATGGCTGTCGTGACAGGGTAATTGCCACTGACCAGCCAACTCTATGTCCTTAAATAGATAACACACATATGTGTGTTACTGCCGTATGATATCATAAATAAGGAATTAAACGGAAATACCTTAATCTGTGTAACAAAGCTTATTAATTTTAGCATTATTATCAAATAGCTATATAGAATTTCAAACGAACCACAACGCATTTTTACATGGGCTACAATAAATAAGTAATAATGTAAGTTAGTTTGTTTTTGTTTAACGACACCACTAGAGCTATCGGCTATTGGATGTCAAATATTTGGTAATTATAACTCGTCATCAGAGGAAACCCGCTACATTGTTCCATTGCAACAAGGGATCTTTTATATGCAATTTCCAATAGACAGGAAAGCACATACCACGGCCTTTGACAAATTGTTTTGCACTAGTTGGAACGAGAAAAAACCCAATCAGTTGAGTGGATCCATCGAGATGGTTCGATCCTGCGACACAAGTACCTCAGGCGAGCACTCAAACGAAAGAGTTAAATCCCGCATTTGAAAATGGGCAGAAGCTGGACGCTATCGCCTGTGCTCTCGACTCACCCGATATTTTTAGAATGTATATGCTCCCGAATAACGCTACAAAAGGCGAAGTGTAATTGGTCGATATTTAAATTGTTATTTATAGATGAAATGTCACCTGGACATGGGAGTCCACGCAATGCTGTTAGATCTACTGGTAGACCAGTAGAGCTAATTTTAATCAGATTGTGACACAGTTTAACAAAGTTTGTCAAATGATGTATCTAGGACTATACCATAACGGGAACATAAGCCTGAAATTCTGTCTCAAGGGTCATGTAGATTGGATGCGGCGTGTGCGTGCGGTCCGACTGGTGCATCTGATGCGTCTGCGACTTGCGGTTTGGGCATATGTATACACCATATATACGATTATTTCATTGCGGCAGGTTGCATGCGTTTTGCACACGCACACATCCAGTCTATATGGGCCTTTAGTATTAGATTATTTTTAGCCAGACCGCACGCACGTATCGCATTCAATCTATCTGAGCCCTTAAAAGCTGTCCTGTCCTGGACGGAGGAGCCGGCCGAGGCCGGCTCTTGTGCCCAGGACAGGCGTGCGCTACAACACCTTGCTCTGAATGTGCACGTAAAGACCTATGACATGACCTGACCTGGGTATATTTGTGAAAGTCTTCTAGTTTTTCGTTTTTTAACAACACAGTTAGAGCAGATTGATTTATTAATCAACAGCTATTGGATGTCAGCAAATTGATAATTCTAACATATAGTCTAAGAGAAAACCGGCTACATTTTGCATTAACAGCCAAGGGGTCGTTTATTTCCACAGAAAGGAAAGCCTTTGCCTTTGATACGCCAGTCGTCGGGCATTGGCTGGGACGCAAGAATCCCAGTTAGAGAATGGGTCCACCGAGGGGGTTCGATCGTACGATCCTAGCAACTCGGAGATCTTTTATATGCACTTTCCCCACATACAGGACAGCCTAAGCCTTTGATTTACCAGTCGTGGGGCATTGGCTGGGACGCAGTGATCCCAATTAGAGAATGAGTCCACCGAGGGGGTTCGATCGTACGATCCTAGCAACTCGGAGATCTTTTATATGCACTTTCCCCACATACAGGACAGCCTAAGCCTTTGATTTACCAGTTGTGGGGCATTGGCTAGGAGGCAGTAATCCCAATTAGAGAATGAGTTCACCGAGGGGGTTCGAACCTACGACCCAAGCAACTCGGAGATCTTTTATATGCACTTTCCCCACATACAGGACAGCCTAAGCCTTTGATTTACCAGTCGTGGGGCATTGGCTGGGATGCAGTAATCCCAATTAGAGAATGAGTCCACCGAGGGAGTTTGAACCTACGACCCAAGCAACTCGGGCGAGCGCTCTATCTACTCGGCTAGATCTCGCCCAGGTTGTGAAAGTCGTACGCGTAGTGGAACTGCGCTGCCATAAAGATCTTCCCATCAGGCCTTGGATCCAGCCTTTGGGGCTCTTGTTACGGCTTTGGCAATGAGATTTATTGATGCAGTAATTATCTCGCACACTAAATGCTTTGTAGTCCTAGTACGGTATACTGAAGTGCACTGAAAACACACCAGTCATATTTGTAGTTGTAAAAATGATATGAGAAAAATATAATAATACCAAGAAAAGAAGAAGTTTGTTTTGTTTTTAAGGACACCACTAGAAAACATTGATTTATTAATCATCGGCTATTGTATGTCAAACATTTGGTAATTTTGACATATAGTCTTAGAGAGGAAACCAGCTACATTTTCCCATTAGTAGCAAGGGATCTTTTATATGCACCTTCCCACAGACAGAATAGCACATACCACGACCTTTGATATACCAGTTGTGGTGCACTGGCTGGAACTAGAAATAGCTCAATGGGCAAAATAATAATACATTTAACTGATTTTGTATAACTGTAGTCTGTCCCATCCTCCTACAAGAATGTTGGTTTGACGTAAGAAGAAAAGTATAAGCGTGTTGGAAATAACACAAAATTACTATTTTTGTGTGCATGTTACAAAATAATCTGCTGAGAAACTTGTAATACATTTGGGGTGAGACGTAGCCCAATGATAAAGCGTTCGCTTGATGCACGGTCGGTCTGGGATCGATCCCCGTCGGTGGGCCCATTGGGCTGTTTCTCGCTCCAGCCAGTGCACCACGACTGGTATTTCAAAAGCCGTGATATGTATTATCCTGTCTGTGGGATGGTGCATATAAAAGCTCCCTTGCTGCTAATCGAAAAGAGTAGCCCACGAAGTGACGACAGCGGTTTTCCTCTCTCAATATATGTATGGTCCTTAACCATATGTCCGACGCCATATAACCGTAAATAAAGCGTCGTTAAATAAAACATTTCCTTTGTAGTAAATTTCATAGTATGAAAAAAGGCGTTTCCTGTGGGACGGACTATAGATGTGTTCTGGTAGGCAGTAAATAATTCAAAAATTGTATCAAGAGTTATGCGATAGCAGCAACAACTGAAATTTTTTGTGTGCGTTTTCATTGATTTCAGTATAATATTAATATGTGTATGTATGGTCGACATGTTATACACTGTGTGGAACCGACAACGGATATTGGACAAATTTTGCTGGCCAAAAAAAGAGAAAAAAAAAGAAGTTTTTTCTTGTATTAATGACTCACTATTGGGGATAATTTACAATTAATCAAGTTCGTACAAGTTCATGTAACTTTAACATTGCAGAATACATTAACATTATGCATAATAACGCGCTACTTTCATTTAAAATTTTAATTGCGACTGTACGGCGAATTGCTCGATCAGTTATTTTTACAATTTTTAGCGACGTTTAAATTTATACTCAGATTTAACTGTTGGCGTATTTGTTTGGTAAAAGTCTTAAATATAGGTCTGTAACTGCTTTGTTATCAGTTGTAACCGTAAGTTAAATGCTAAAACAATTTTATTACCATAGTTCAACTTTGGTGGTGCCAAGAAATGTAGCGAAATTATAGCGACGACAGTACCAATATCCGGTGTCGGTCCTACACAATGGAAATATAGAGCAGAATAGTTGCCATTTAAATTGTGTGGGCCGAATTTATGAATCCTGTTTTTCTCTTTCTTATTAAACTCTGGTGTTTAGGCTTAAACATTGTAGTTGTGAATACATGTAGTTACACGCATGCAAGTCAAAAACATGCTCTGTAAATACGGCACTGTACGTATATTTTATTTTACATAAAAGATGTCGTTTACTAAAGTGCGCCTGGTTTTTCTCAATTAGAAAACCCTTTCAAGCCATTAAAGGGTCATACCCTAATTTTTAAACACTAAGGCATATTTTTTTTTTCTTTACTATTGTAGCCGTTTTTGATAACTGAAATCATACTTTACTTAGATTTTATGGTTTAGATTATCCATTTCCGTACATTCGAAGTGTTTTTGGTCATCCTGGTGTTTTAATATCACAAAATGCATTTCTCATATTTTTAAAAACGCACTTTTTGGGAAGTAACAAATATGGAGTCGAGTGTTAGTCTATTTTTAGAGGGTATTTGACCATTTTAAAGTCATAGACTCATGTTTTACTCAATTGTAACGTTATCCAAATGTGTTACAGGTTTGTAAATTAATTGTTAATTTTCACGGGTTTAAACTAGGGTCTGTCCCTTTAAGAGACATAATTTACTGACTGTCTGTGTTTTTATCGAAATAGGCTACTTTCGATCAAAGGTAACATATAGGCGTCTGTTATGATGTTACCTCATTTAAAACATGTACATTCATTAGATCGATCAGAATCACAAAGAATATACAGCAATGTATATTCCAAGGATACAGAAGAAACTGATCTAATAAGCTGGGCGTTAAGTCATATTTCAAATGTGATATTGTATGTTTACTAGTATTGTTGTTTGTTCATACCAATAAGCCGCTATGCTTACGGTGAATAAAGAATTGAAATGTCATAACTTACTGTTAAATCACAATCCTATTTGTGTGGGAAGTAAACGATAATTCCCGAATCTGAATATTTATTCATATATTTGCATTACTGCCAAACAGCTATACAGTGTTCCGAACGAATCACTGTACGCATTTTTACGCGTATTAAAACTAATATTGTGAGAAGAATGATGGAAATACATGGTGAAATGTTTTCAGGCCAACCCGTTTCGCTAGAAAGTCTCCATTGTTTGTTGAAATGTGACCCAGCACTGGGGGGCGGCAGAGACAGTTGACACCCCCCCCCCCGTCCCCCAACGCTTATGCCTATATCCATATACTACATGTATACAGGCACGGCGGAAGCAAGTAGACATTGGGTGGGGGAGGCTGACAGATCGCGGGCACAAAACGTCCGAATTTCGGAGGGGGGGGGATTACTACCAATAATATTTTTTATTCAGAATTATAGGGGGCTATAGCCCCCATCCCCCAGCCCACCCACCCTGCTCGGCCGTGCCTGCTATATGTCATACTAATAGGTGGTAGTGGGGGTGATTTAAACAGGGAGCTTTGGCATCAAACTCTAAAGATAATACGTACATTTGCACCACCTCCAGTTGATAATCAAATTAACATATAGGTTCCCTATCCCTTTAGTTGCTGTCATCTTCCAATGCCTACGTATGTAACTGTAAACCCGGTTTAAGGAACATGTGATGGGCCAATCGCCGAATTTGCAATACGACACGCCTCCATTTGCAATCGGACGTATTCCGCTTCTGGGTGTATTCATATTCCGTTTCGTAAACTGGGAGTTGAAGTGTCGATAAAATGATGACCAGTTTTGCTAAAACAAAGCAGCCGGAGAACATTTATAAACTGATATTACTCATAAATGAGCAAAGCTCATCAGACTTCAGGCGCGGATTCAGGCGGGGGCCCAAGGGGCGCAGCCACCCTCCTAGTTTTGGTCAAAATATATATATTACAGAATACACCAAAAAAATGCAAACTTATCCCGACCACCAGTCAAGGACGTTTAAATTACGTTTTCAAAAGCAAGAACAGCTTTTGTGCCCCCTCTATTAAAAAATTCTGGATCCGCGTCTGGACTTCCCTGAACTATTGAAATATATTGTTTTATAATGCATATATTTTAACGCAGCGCCAGGCTATTACAATAACTCTATGACCAGGAGAGACGGAGTTTTTTTTCGTTTAACGACACCATTAGAGCACATTAGTTTATTTGTAATCGGCTAATGGATGTCAAACATATGGTCATTTTGACACAGTCTTAGAGAGGAAACCAGTTACATTGAATGGGGCCATAGAGTCCACGGATTAGTATTGTATGTCTGTTGGTTTCCATGTACTTAATATCTGTGGTTTAATTAATTAAAGAGATTGTCCGAAGTTCACTGCAGTTAACACGTTGCCGGCTAACAGAATGAATGAATGAATGAATGTTTTTACGACACCCCAGAAAAAAAACCCATCGGCTATTGGGGGTCAAACTAATGTTTGTCAAAATACATCAGCTATTGGGGGTCAAACTAAGGTTTGTCGACTAATAGAGCCTTTTTAACGGTTGTAATTGCAATGCAGGCCTAAATATTACACTTTTTTCTTGTGCATAAACTATTATGTGTTTTTGATTTTCCTAATGTTTGTATTTGGCCATACTTCATTTTATTTCCCAACATATACATTTGTTCCGTACATACGAAAGTATTGGGAGACCAAATCCAGTTTGTGCTTCTTGCAAAAATTCGGACGATCACAAACCTATTGAATATACAGACACTGGCATTCTAAACAAGAAAATATTGTTAATATGCAGTATTAGTTGTTATGTAATATTAATATTAGTCTGAAATATCTTACAATTTAGCAAACTCGGGATGGTCCCTTTAATTCTATGGCTGAAAAGAAGTTAAGTTTTTTTTTGTTTCACGACACCACTAGAGCACATTGATTTATTAAGCATCGGCTATTGGATGTCAAACATGGTTATTCTTACTCGTAGTCATCACGGGAAACCCGCTACATTTTCCCTCATGCATCAAGGGATGTTTTATATGCACTTTCCCACGGACAAGAAAGCACACCACAGCATTTGTGGTGCACTGGTTGGAACGAGAAAAAAACAATCGGTTGAATGGGTCCATAGAGATGGTTCGATCCTGCGAGGTAAGCACCTCAAGTGAGCACTCAACCGACTGAGCTAAATCCCGCCCCTTCTATGGGTGAAGAAAGGAAATGTTTTATTTAACGACGCACTCAACACATTGTATTTACGGTTATATGGCGTCAGACATATGGTTAAGGACCACACAGATATTAAGAGAGGAAATCCGCTGTCGCCACTTTATGGGCTACTCTTTTTCGATTAGCAGCAAGGGATTTTTATATGCACCAAAACACAGACAGGATAGTACATACCACAGCCTTTGTTACACCAGTTGTGGAGCACTGGCTGGAACGAGAAATAGCCCAATGGGTCCACTGACGGGGTTCGATCCTAGACCGACCGCGCATCAAGCGAACGCTTTACCACTGGGCTACGTCCCGCCACCTTCTATGTGTGAATGATGTTGCCTAGCATAACATCTTCCTGTAACCATAATAATTTAGTTTTTAGAACATCCCTCGTCAAGGTTTGTGGAATTCTCTGAAACTACGGAACTAAACGAATAATACACAACATGTAATCGCTGCTCCATCCAATGATATTTTATACTTCGTCCTCTGACAATATTATTTTCCGTGCACGTGCTGCAAGATACGGAACGCTTCCGTTAGCTGTTGGTTCTGTTACAAAATATTAGTTTTAACGTTTCATTTGCCAGTAAAGTTAACGGTTAGTTAATATTTAAACTGCATCATTACTGTATACTTTGATTAATGCCACAGATGCTAGCATTTATTAAATTAAATATTTTATTATCATGCGGTCTGGATAAAAAATATTATTGGTAGTAAATCTTTTGGCAGAGATGAATTTTGCTCGTAGAATGTAGGAAATTGCATTTCAGGACATCTGGTTTTAAAAGATTTACGGGGAAACATACATCCGAACCCCCTAGAAACTTTGCTTTGCGCCCTCAATCTCGGTCAGACCCCCGTGTCTTACTTGCTTACGCCGTCAGAGCCGGTTTCGGGATCCGTGGGGCCTGTAGCACAAATAACAGCGGGACACCCTTCCCAGGATATATATTTTGCTACCCCCTCGGGGAAAGGGGAAAAATGACCTGGTGAAAATAAATTTAGACATCACCACGGGGCCCCCTGAAGCGGAGAGACCGAAGCACGTGCTGCATGTGCTACTAGGATAAACCGACTGTCCGCCGTGCCTGCCATCATACATAACAATATTCATTATCTTTTTTTTTTCTTCTTTTTTTTGCAGCGTTCTCCCACAATGCATTTGGTCGGTTCCTTGAAAACGAAAGTAAACTATCGACTTCTTTCCATCGTCTCTCCTGACTGGACATATGACGTCGTCATTGAAGGAATTAATGTAAACCGACTTTTGCAGAAAGATCATCTGCAGCGGCTGTCACGGAGAAGTGCGGACTTTATTGAGAGATAAACACACAACTGTCAGACGGCGGATTGGCGGGAATTCGGGCTTACATCGTTTGGAGTCGAGATATCAGGTAAAGCCTCTTCAAGCCGCAGGGGTTCCAGTTCTGATGACGTTTATGGCCGAGAGAGAGAGAAAGAAAAAAAATGGAATAGAGTTTTGAGGCTTTTATCTCCTTGACCTGGTGATTAGTTGATTGATTGATTGATTGATTTTGTGTGCTTTTTTTTTTTTTTTTTTTTACATCATTGTCACAATCATGGTATTTACTGTTTGATACTAAATTGATGCAAGGAAGGAAGGAATGGTTTATTTAATAAGACACTTGACACATTTCCTTTATGGTTATATGGGGTTGGACATATGGTTAAGCACCACACAGATAATGAGAAAGGAAACCCGCTATTGCCATGCAATGGTAGTGCAGGTCGCATACAGCTGTTCAGACTAATGCAATTATATGCAATCTTTTATATGTACCATCCCACAGACAGGATAGTACATACCACAGCCTTTGTAACACAGTTGTGGAGAACTGGGTGAAATGAGAAATAGCCCATTGGGCCCACCAATGGGAATCGATCATAGACCGACTGCAGAAGACCACTGGTCTACATCCCACCCTCAAATGGGTGGAAATAAAAACTAATCTTTTTTACAATGGAAATTTGAAATGTGTGGTCAGTTTAGTTCCCAATTTTGGTCATATGTTCCGATGACCTACCGGAACTAGAAATCCATTGGTAGCATTTTTTCTGACCACTGTCATGTCAGCCATCTTCAAATTCAAAATGGCCGTCACTTTCATATAATATTTTTATAAATCTCCACTTCCATTTAACATAGAAACATATTTTTGGGTCTATTTAAACATATTATGTTTGTGAATTAAAATATTTTTTAAAATTATTATTCATTTCACATGACAACCATCTTGAAATTCAAAATGGATGTCATTCCATTATATTTTTTTCTCTATCTTTACTCCCATTAAACAGAAAAATTATTTTGGTGTCAGTTTACATCTATGAGTTCAGATGATTATTTTGTAAAAAGGAAAATTGTTGTCTGATCTTGGCAGCCATCTTGAACTTCAAAATGGCTACCACTTTAATATATTTTTTCAAATATCTCAACTCCCGGTTAACGTGGAAGCATAATTTTTTGTCCATGTACATTTCTGTATACCATGCATTGGATGGTTTTCATTTATATAGTCATTGACTCATAAAAACAATCTTGAAATTCAATATGACTGCCATTTTAATACATTTGTCTTATATCTCAACTCATAGTTAATGGAGAAGCACAATTTTGTTGTCTAGATGTATATTTCAGTGGTCAATGAATCTAATTCTTTAGATTTATAGTCATCCAATTATGGCAAACATCTTAAACTTCACAATGATAGTCATATGGAAATTCAAAATGGCCACCAATGTTATCATTTGACAAATACTTTTTCTCCTAGTCTACAAACAAATGCAACTTTTGTGTCCATTAGTACAATGTAGAGCTGTTATATCAAACTAAATACCAAACATCCTTTCCTTGGTACACACATTGACTATCTGAGCGGTTTGTGCAAGAAACAGGGTTAATGTGTCATCCTGTAAAGTGGAATTGGTGAAGTGGCCTCACACCTACTCACAGAGTCATTAAAACTCATTTTGGGTGGGAACCGGTACCAGATTTCGAACCCAGTACCTACCAGCCTCAAGTCTGATGTCTTGACCACTTTCATTTCATTTCAACTCAGTGTTCGTGCTTATATCCAATTAAGGTTCAAGCCTGCTGTCCTGGGCACACACATCAGCTATCTGGGCTGTCTGTCCAAAACAGTGGGTTAGTTGTTAGTTATTGGTTAGTGAGAGAGAACAGGGTGTAATGGTCTTACGTCTACCCATTAAGTCATTAAAACTTGCTCTGGGTGAGAGCTGGTACCGGGCTGCGAACCCAGTAACCTACCAGCCTCAAGTCTGATGGCTTAACCAGTACACCACCAAGCTCCTAATTCATATCTCAAGAGAGAAAGATGTTTTCACAGCTAAATATACAGCAATTAAGGCGGCATCAAGATCTAACCCTGGCTTTAATTGGATTGTCTAAAGGCAATTAAATTTGTTCCAGATAAGGAGGTGATTATGCCTGTACTTCTCAGGTGGCCAAGCAGTCGGTCTGTGGGGTCTGTGAGAAAACTCTGCTCTCCTGTTACTGTAAGATTTGTTCAGAGACCACGCCACCTTTTGCCAGGTCTTACTTATTTAGTCCAGGGTCCCGTTTTATGAAGCGTTCTTAGCACTAAAATCATCTTAATTCACTAAGATCGATGGTAGAACTTAATAACTTAAGGTAATTTTAGCACTAAGATTGCTTCGTAAAAGTTAACACACTTATTCACATTTTGGGTTTCTTGAATTTATATCCATTATGTACACATGTGATGCCCACTGATTATTTTCACCAATTCGTTGAAAATATTATATGTATAAATGGTAAGTTCAAAATGGGAAAAGGGTGGGATGCAGCCCAGTGGTAAAGCATTCGCTTGATGCATGGTCAGTCTGGGATCAATCCCCGTCGGTGGACCCATTGGGCTATTTCTCGTTCCAGACAGTGCTCCACAACTGGTGTAACAAAGGCTGTGGTATGTACTATCCTGTCTGTGGGATGGTGCATATAAAATATCCCTTGCTGCTAATCGAAAAGAGTAGCTCATAAAGTGGCGACAGCGGGCTTCCTCTTTCTATATCTGTGTGGTCGTTAACCATATGTCTGATGCCATATAACTGGAAATAAAATGTGTTGAGTGCGTCGTTAAATAAACCATTACCTTCCTTCCTTCAAAATGGGAAATGGCATCAAACATCATTTTCAGGTTACACGCCTCTGAGAATTGAAAATTCGTGTAAACTATATATGGGTTAACCAAAAATAAAATCATGGTAACCCGTTTAGTTTTTACGTAACCCGTCATGACCGTGTAAATGATGTCATAAATTCAGGCCACAAATGAAAAATGTGTTACGCAAAAATATACTTATACGAGCTATGCACAAGATGTGCAAACGAAACTATATTGCTCTTGCAGTTTTATGAGGCCTGAGGTTAGTGCAGGTTTGGTCTCTTACATGCAATACCAAATCTCCGTTACCATCATGAGACCAAACACCATTCCTTTCATTTTTTTCCAAACTCTACCATGGGAACCATTCAGGAATGGTCCAACCAGTGTGTAATATAGGGCTAAGATTTGTTGCTCTGTGATAAGATCCACTGGTTTATCTGGTGTGTGTGCTCTGATCCAGAGATAAGGTCAATCAGTCAAGCTGACCACAAAGACTGGACTTAGCTGGCTGCACAACAATGACATCAATCTTACTTTATCAACAGATGTTTGGAATAAATGTTATCTTATAATGGGTGTATACATGGGCATTGTGTTAGCTGACACTGAAGAATGGCCGTCAATGTGCTGAACAAAGACACAGCAACCACGGAAAGAGGGAGACAGGGGAGAGGGAGGGAGGAATATGTATTTTTTTTAGTACCTGCAAAAAAGTTAAGGTATAATAGTTACTTTTTTTAGTCCCCTACTGGTCCAGCTGCAGGGGACTATAGGTTTCATCTCCATCCGTTTGTCCATGTCTGTCTGTCCATCTGTCTGTCTGTCCGTCCATCTGTCTGTTCCACTTACAGTTTTCCATATGTTTTTCGCACAATTTTGTATACAGCTTTATCATGTAGTTATGTATCAAGTTTGACTTGCATGGCGATTTACCCATTTTTGACAGAGTTATATGACCCATGAACTTGGAAGTTTTAAAAATTGTTGGTGCTGGTAGAGGATATGTGTTGTTTTAGCAGTACTCTCAGAATGCTTGTTGAAAGTACTGTTTACTACAAACCAAAATAACTTGCGAACATTTACTTGTTTAACTTTCTTCTGTTTTCTTTTTCTTCACTAAAATATATTTAAAAATAATTTAAGGACAGTCTCAGATTTTATTACCTAGTGAGCAAGAGGTGATTCAATTGTTCTGAATACTAACCACCAACACAGTGTTATTTAATCAGATTATGAATCCATTAAAACAAAATACAGCAAACCTACATAATTTTTTTTATTTCAGTCGGCCAATTTACTATCATTTCAACCAGCTGACCCTAATCTTTTTTTAAACAATTACCAAGAAAATGATCAAGGGTGGGAATTCTCCTCGGATTTTCCTCTCATGGAACATGACATTTCCTCGCATTTTAATCGTCCTTGCCCCCGGACCCCTCTAGATTTCTTCTATTTTACAGTTTACCACCCCGGACCCCTCTAGATTTCCTATTTTTTACAGTTCACCACCTCGGACCCCTCTAGATTTCCTCTTTTTTTTACAGTTCACCAATTCCCACCCCTGAATGATACATACAATCACTTTAGTGTCATGGTCATCAGTTTTCCATGTAAAATAATTTCCCCAAATAAACTATATTTCCTACCTACATGTACCTACCCTATTTGTCTTAGCTCCACTGTGATGTTAATCAGCAGAGCCTTTCCCACACCAATTTGTCCAGCATCCATCCATTATAATACTCTTCTGTCATTCATCCATCAACTTTTCCTTTGAAGTTTATCTTCTCTTCTTTGATTGGATTGTTCTAAAGCTTGGTACAGTGATCCTCTGGGGCAGCCTTCACAAACTAACAGAAATATTTGAGATATTTAGAATTTTAGAATTTCTATTCAGTTTTGATTAGATAGTTCTGAAACAGTATAATTATGGACTGCGGCAGTGTACACAAACTAACAGATATATTGTAGAAAGTTTGAATTTTCGAATTTCTATTAAATTAAAAAACCTGAAAAATTAAATTGCAGATTTGAAAGTACCGGTATATCTTTTTCTGGAGGTTTGATCACATAGTTCTGAAGCTTGATAATATATAATCTCTGGGGCAATATCCACAAACTAATAGTGAGCTATTTTGGAGGTTTGAAAATTTAGAATTTTGTATTAAATTTGATAAAAAATAATTAGCAATTTAACATTGAAAGTGACTATGAAGATTTTTTTTATTAAATGTGATAAAAAATCTTTTGAAATTCAACATTGAAAGTGACTATGAATTACCACCTACTAGTGATAAAATTAAAAATTAAATAGGAAATTTAACAAGCAGGGTTTTTTTTATTGCCTGCAACCTCCGTGCATGTGATAGTTATGAAAAATCTGTATTCAAGTTAACTTGCTAGGTTCATCATATATGCACAGTCACACAAACTGGCATACAGTGTTATTGCACACTAGTATCAGTACACAGCAGAATTTTAATTTGGGTGAAGGAGCGGGCACGGCAAGTGTTGCCTTCGATTTAATAACAAAATTTAGAGTACCAATGCTGGTTGGTAGGTTTAAAGGTTGTTTTGTTTCACGACACCACTAGAGCACATTGATTTATTAATCACCAGCTTCATTGTTACATTAGTAGCAATGGATCTTTTATTTGCACAATCATATAGACAGGATAATACATACCACAGCCTTTGGTATACCATTCGTGGTACACTGGCTGGAATGAAAAATAGCCCAATGGCCCCCAACAGGGATTGATCCCAGACTGACAGCGCATCAGGCGAGTGCTTTACCACTGAGCTACGTCCTGCCCCTAGTTGGAAGGATGCCAAGGTTAAAAAACAAATTCAAAAGAGGAACATGAAGACAAATGGCTTTTTATCAAGGTTTCTGACAATAATTATTTCACCCTATGGCAAGGGGATGGTGGCAAACCAGTTAAGACATCACAGTATTTTTCTTTCCATTGACAACTTTAAATTATCAGGGCACATTAGCAAATAAGGAGGGCAATCATGGCACCTGCCATCGGTGCTGTGGTTATTTTTTATTATTTTTGAAACTTATAAGTTTACAGCAAAGTTTAATGCTTCCTTACCACATGCACTATATACTGCAGCTGCGAAGATAGAATTGAATTACAGGTAGATGTGTGTTATTGTGAATTGGATGTAGCAAACATGTGTTTATAGTTTTCTTAAACACTCATTGAGAGAACATTTTGAGATATTTATAATATGACATGGTGATATCCTACTTAAGATTTATTTAAAGACATCTAACCATGATGATAATCTAGATGTCAAAGCCCAAAATTGCTGGTTCAAATTAACCCTATGAAAACAGATTTTCTACCTTGATGTAAATATGTTTTAGTTGAAAAATTCATTTAAATTTCTTTTATAACTGGTTTTTAAAGATACATGTATATAGGAAATAGAATGTACACTTGTGTCCATTAGATGTCATTTATCTTGCAACTCATTATTTAAAAATGTATTCAATTCTCTTCTGTTTGTTATAGATACATTTTGAAACAACTCACAAGTTAAAAATGGTATCCAAAATCCATTTTATTTGTTTTATTTTGACATAATATGCAAATTGCAATTAAGCTTCAAGCATGATGTCGTGGGCTCACACCTCAACTGACTGGGTTTTCTGTACTGGGCATTGGATTAATGGTTAGATTTTTGTGTGATTAAAACTTGCTCTGGGTGATAGCCAATCTAATTAAAATTAGCTCCACTATTACATGTGGATCTAAAGACAGCCAGTTGGAACTCATGTCCACCAATCAAAACCTTACTTGCAGAATCCTGCCAGTGATTTAAAACTAACAACACTGCGTAGTCCCCAATGTCCAGGTAACATTTCATCTGTAAATAATAATTTAAATATTGACCAATCACACTTCGCCTTTTATAACGTTATTTGGGAGTATACAAATTCTAAATATATCGGGCGAGTCTATTTTAGTGGCCGCAGTACAGCGAACCATACCAATACGTATGGAGTGGGTTATCAGTCTTCAATTTTACATTAAAAATTATTTATTTATTTATAAAATTAAAAAAAACTAAATCAGTCTTCAGTTTTTCATTACAAATTATTTATTTTATAAAATAAAACATGTTTTAAGGCATTCGTAATTCACACGAAACATGTATACCCTCAGGATAATTCGGAATGTTTTCAAATTATTTTTAAATCACTGGCAGGATTCTGCAAGTAAGGTTTTGATTGGTGGACATGAGCTCCAACTGGCTGTCTTTAGATCCACATGTAATAGTGGAGCTAATTTTAATTAGATTGGGTGATAGCCAGTACCAGTAACTACCAAGATTTGAACTAAGCACCTGCCAGTCTTAAATTATGTCTCATGGCTTAACTGCAGACATTTAATTTTAATTTAAATTAAGGTTCAAGCACACTGTTCTGGGCACACATAGGTATCTGATATGTCTGTCCAGGACAGGGATTAATGGTTGATGATTAGTGAGAGAGAATTCAGTACACTGACCGTAGACTTACCCATAGAGCCGTTAATTAACTTGGTACCAGTCAGCTAGCACCAGGCTGCGAACCCAGTACCTACCATTCTTAAGGTGCATGGGTTAACCACCACCATTAGTCTGGGTATGAACCAGTATCGACCGGCCTCGGTGGCGTCATGGTTAGGCCATCGGTCTACAGGCTGGTAGGTATTGGGTTCGGATCCCAGTCGAGGCATGGGATTTTTAATCCAGATACCGACTCCAAACCCTGAATGAGTGCTCTGCAAGGCTCAATGGGTAGGTGTAAACCACTTGCACCAACCAGTGATCCATAACTGGTTCAACAAAGGCCATGGTTTGTGCTATCCTGCCTGTGGGAAGCGCAAATAAAAGATCCCTTGCTGCTAATCGGAAAGAGTAGCCCATGTAGTAGCGACAGCAGGTTTCCTCTCAAAATCTGTGTGGTCCTTGACCATATGTCTGATGCCATATAACCGTAAATAAAAAGTGTTGAGTGCGTCGTTAAATAAAACATTTCTTTCTTTGAACCAGTATCGGGGTGTGAACCCAGTACCTACCATTCTTAAGGTGCATGGGTTAACCACCATCATTAGTCTGAGTATGAACCAGTACCAGGGTGTGAACCCAGTACCTACCATTCTTAAGGTGCATGGGTTAACCACCACCATTAGTCTGGGTGTGAACCAGTACCAGGGTGTGAACCCAGTACCTACCATTCTTAAGGTGCATGGGTTAACCACTATCATTTCTGGGTGTTAAGGGGTGAACCAGTACCAGGGTGTGAACCCAGTACCTACCATTCTTAAGGTGCATGGGTTAACCACCACCATTAGTCTGGGTGTGAACCAGTATCAGGGTGTGAACCCAGTACCTACCATTCTTAAGGTGCATGGGTTAACCACTATCATTAGTCTGGGTGTGAACCAGTACCAGGGTGTGAACCAGTACCAGGGTGTGAACCCAGTACCTACCATTCTTAAGGTGCATGGGTTAACCACCACCATTAGTCCGGGTGTGAACCAGTACCAGGGTGCGAACCCAGTACCTACCATTCTTAAGGTGTGTTAAACCATTAGTCTGGGTGTACCAGTATCAGGGTGTGAACCCAGTACCTACCATTCTTAAGGTGCATGGGTTAACCACTATCATTAGTCTGGGTGTGAACCAGTACCAGGGTGTGAACCAGTACCAGGGTGTGAACCCAGTACCTACCATTCTTAAGGTGCATGGGTTAACCACTATCATTAGTCTGGGTGTGAACCAGTACCAGGGTGTGAACCAGTACCAGGGTGTGAACCCAGTACCTACCATTCTTAAGGTGCATGGGTTAACCACCACCATTAGTCAGTACCTACCATTCTTAAGGTGGTTAACCACCACCATTAGTCTGGCCATTGTGAACCAGTACCCAGGGTGTGAACCAGTATCAGGGTGTGAACCCAGTACCTACCATTCTTAAGGTGCATGGGTTAACCACCACCATTAGTCTGGGTGTGAACCAGTACCAGGGTGCGAACCCAGTACCTACCATGGGGTCTGAGTATGACCAGGGTGTGAACCCAGTACCTACCATTCTTAAGGTGCATGGGTTAACCACCACCATTAGTCTGAGTATGAACCAGTACCAGGGTGTGAACCCAGTACCTACCATTCTTAAGGTGCATGGGTTAACCACCACCATTAGTCTGAGTATGAACCAGTACCAGGGTGTGAACCCAGTACCTACCATTCTTAAGGTGCATGGGTTAACCACCACCATTAGTCTGGGTGTGAACCAGTACCAGGGTGTGAACCCAGTACCTACCATTCTTAAGGTGCATGGGTTAACCACCACCATTAGTCTGGGTGTGAACCCAGTACCTACCATTCTTAAGGAGCATGGGTTAACCACTATCATTAGTCTGGGCGTGAACCAGTACCAGGGTGTGAACCCAGTACCTACCATTCTTAAGGTGCATGGGTTAACCACCACCATTAGTCTGGATGTGAACCAGTACCAGGGTGTGAACCCAGTACCTACCATTCTTAAGGTGCATGGGTTAACCACCACCATTAGTCTGGGTGTGAACCAGTACCAGGGTGTGAACCCAGTACCTACCATTCTTAAGGTGCATGGGTTAACCACTATCATTAGTCTGGGTGTGAACCAGTACCAGGGTGTGAACCAGTACCAGGGTGTGAACCCAGTACCTACCATTCTTAAGGTGCATGGGTTAACCACCACCATTAGTCTGGGTGTGAACCAGTATCAGGGTGTGAACCCAGTACCTACCATTCTTAAGGTGCATGGGTTAACCACTATCATTAGTCTGGGTGTGAACCAGTACCAGGGTGTGAACCCAGTACCTACCATTCTTAAGGTGCATGGGTTAACCACTATCATTAGTCTGGGTGTGAACCCAGTACCTACCATTCTTAAGGAGCATGGGTTAACCACTATCATTAGTCTGGGCGTGAACCAGTATCGGGGTGTGAACCAGTATCGGGGTGTGAACCCAGTACCTACCATTCTTAAGGTGCATGGGTTAACCACCACCATTAGTCTGGGTGTGAACCAGTACCAGGGTGTGAACCCAGTACCTACCATTCTTAAGGTGCATGGGTTAACCACCACCATTATTCTGGGTGTGAACCAGTACCAGGGTGTGAACCCAGTACCTACCATTCTTAAGGTGCATGGGTTAACCACCACCATTAGTCTGGATGTGAACCAGTACCAGGGTGTGAACCCAGTACCTACCATTCTTAAGGTGCATGGGTTAACCACTATCATTAGTCTGGGTGTGAACCAGTACCAGGGTGTGAACCAGTACCAGGGTGTGAACCAGTACCAGGGTGTGAACCCAGTACCTACCATTCTTAAGGTGCATGGGTTAACCACCACCATTAGTCTGGGTGTGAACCCAGTACCTACCATTCTTAAGGTGCATGGGTTAACCACCACCATTATTCTGGGTGTGAACCAGTACCAGGGTGTGAACCCAGTACCTACCATTCTTAAGGTGCATGGGTTAACCACCACCATTAGTCTGGGTGTGAACCAGTACCAGGGTGTGAACCCAGTACCTACCATTCTTAAGGTGCATGGGTTACCTACCATTCCACCACCATTAGTCTGGGCGTGAACCAGTACCAGGGTGTGAACCCAGTACCTACCATTCTTAAGGTGCATGGGTTAACCACTATCATTAGTCTGGGTGTGAACCAGTACCAGGGTGTGAACCAGTACCAGGGTGTGAACCCAGTACCTACCATTCTTAAGGTGCATGGGTTAACCACCACCATTAGTCTGGATGTGAACCAGTACCAGGGTGTGAATTCTTAAGGTGCAGTACCATTATTCTGGGTGTGAACCAGTACCAGGGTGTGAACCCAGTACCTACCATTCTTTCTTAAGGTGCATGGGTTACCATTCCACCACTATCATTAGTCTGGGTGTGAACCAGTACCAGTACCAGGGTGTGAACCCAGTACCTACCATTCTTAAGGTGCATGGGTTAACCACCACCATTAGTCTGGGTGTGAACCAGTACCAGGGTGCGAACCCAGTACCTACCATTCTTAAGGTGCATGGGTTAACCACCACCATTATTCTGGGTGTGAACCAGTACCAGGGTGTAACCCACCTACCATTAGGTGCATGGGTTAACCACCACCATTATTCTGGGTGTGAACCAGTACCAGGGTGTGAACCCAGTACCTACCATTCTTAAGGTGCATGGGTTAACCACCACCATTATTCTGGGTGTGAACCAGTACCAGGGTGTGAACCCAGTACCTACCATTCTTAAGGTGCATGGGTTAACCACCACCATTATTCTGGGTGTGAACCAGTACCAGGGTGTGAACCCAGTACCTACCATTCTTAAGGTGCATGGGTTAACCACCACCATTATTCTGGGTGTGAACCAGTACCAGGGTGTGAACCCAGTACCTACCATTCTTAAGGTGCATGGGTTAACCACCACCATTATTCTGGGTGTGAACCAGTACCAGGGTGTGAACCCAGTACCTACCATTCTTAAGGTGCATGGGTTAACCACCACCATTATTCTGGGTGTGAACCAGTACCAGGGTGTGAACCCAGTACCTACCATTCTTAAGGTGCATGGGTTAACCACCACCATTATTCTGGGTGTGAACCAGTACCAGGGTGTGAACCCAGTACCTACCATTCTTAAGGTGCATGGGTTAACCACCACCATTAGTCTGGGTGTGAACCAAAAAGTACCAGGGTGCGAATTCTGTACCTACCATTCTTAAGGTGCATGGGTTAACCACCACCATTAGTCCGGGTGTGAACCAGTACCAGGGTGCGAACCCAGTACCTACCATTCTTAAAGTGCATGGGTTAACCACCACCATTAGTCCGGGTGTGAACCAGTACCAGGGTGCGAACCCAGTACCTACCATTCTTACGGTGCATGGGTTAACCACCACCATTAGTCTGGGTGTGAACCCAGTACCAGGGTGTGAACCAGTACCAGGGTGTGAACCCAGTACCTACCATTCTTAAAGTGCATGGGTTAACCACCACCATTAGTCTGAGTATGAACCAGTACCAGGGTGTGAATCCAGTACCTACCATTCTTAAGGTGCATGGGTTAACCACCACCATTAGTCTGGGTGTGAACCAGTATCGGGGTGTGAACCCAGTACCTACCATTCTTAAGGTGCATGGGTTAACCACCACCATTAGTCTGGGTGTGAACCAGTATCGGGGTGTGAACCCAGTACCTACTATTCTTAAGGTGCATGGGTTAACCACCACCATTAGTCTGGGTGTGAACCAGTATCAGGGTGCGTACCAGTACCAGGGTGTGAACCAGTACCAGGGTGTGAGTACCATGACCCCAGTACCAGGGTATGAACCAGTACCAGGGTGCGAACCCAGTACCTACCATCCATATAAGGCCCAGTGATATAAACCATTGCCATAAGAAGTCACTCTAGGTGGCAGTCCGTATCGGGGTACAAACCCAATATCTACCATCATTATAAGAGTTTTTGTTTAATGACACCACTAGAACAAATTGATTTATTAATCATTGGCTTAGAGAGGAAACCTGCTACATTTTTTGAATGAAGTTTGTTTTGTTTAACGACACTGCTAGAGCACATTGATTTATTAATCACTGGCTATCGGATGTCAAACATATGGTCATTTTGACACGGTCATAGAGAGAAAACCTGCTACATTTTTTCCATTAGTAGCAAGGGATATTTTATATGCACCATTCCACAGGCAGGATAGCACATACAATGGTTTTTGATATACCAGTCATGTACCATCCTTATAAAGCTCAAGGCTAAATCACTTGTCATTAGAACTCTATCTTGGAGGCAGTTGGCATCAGGGTGCAAACTCTGTACCTACCATTCTTAAGACCAATGTCTTAACCACTATACACCACCGAGGCCAGTTATCACAGACAGCAGTAATGGCCATTAATATGTGGAGTATTCTCTGCGTTATGAATTGATTGCTCTGTTTCAGTAGATCGAGACAGCCCCAGAGTCTCCTCCAGACTGTTCCATTTCTACTTGGCTGCGTTATCTCGTAGATTTGAGATATTTTCAGAGTGTTTGCCGGCTATATTTAGATGACATGTACCTGGGAGAGTACATCTGTCAGACCCACAGGTTTGGAATGATAAATACTTCCAAGAAGAAACCCTCACCATGTCTTAAGTCTCTTTCATTCTTTTAATGCTCGTTCTTAAAAGATCATAAAGCAAATGTTTTATAATGCCCTGCGGCTGGGTCTTTGCTACTAATTCCATTTTGATGTGGTATTTTTAGATTGTTTTTGGCAAGTTGACGGATGGAATATAATTATCATGTTGTAACACTTGTTATTGTTATATGGTTGAATTTTTACCTATAGATAAGATGTTAAAAAAACCCACTAAAAAAACACTTAACAACGACAATAAATTTAAAAAAAAAAAAAATTATACATCAGTTTTTGTTGTAACAGTGTTATTGTTGAATTTTTACCTGTAAATAAGATGTTAAAAAAAAATAAAAAAATAAAAACGAAGGAAAAAACAATGATAAAAATAAATAATTATTGTACATTAGCCTTAAATTTAGCAATCTTGTTATGTTGTTGTACTTTTACCTGTAAATAAGACGTAAAAATAAGGTGTAAAAAAAAATAAAAGAAGCAAACATCGCCCTAAAAAAATCCAACAACATCAATAATAAAAATGAATCGTTATCGTACATCATGCAGCCAGCCCTTGCAATTAATTGACATTGATATTTGGCAGTGTCAACATAAAACAAATTAATGTAGGCATTTTGTCAAGTCTGTTTATTTTCAGTGGAAGTGTGTCAGTGAACGATATACAATAAAACTTTCAGTCGGCGCGTTCTCATTATGATGTAAATTATATCTTGGTCAAATTGTTTTCTCAGATTCCTTGAACAATAATTAGCTACAGGTCTGGCACGTGCATAAATTCCATACCTCCAAAATGCACATCACTTACTATATGATGTAGATTGTGCAGTTCCCTGTAGCATGTGAATTTATATAGTATGGGGGTGGGGGGGGGGGGGAAGAAGCAGGACGTAGCTCGGTGGTAAAGTGCTTGCCTGATGCACAGTCGATCTAGGATCGGTCCCTGTCAGTGGGCCCATTGGGCTGTTTCTCATTCCAGCCAGTGCAACATGCATGATTGATATATATCAAATGTTGTGGTATGTGCTATCCTGTCTGGGATGGTGCATATAAAAGATCCCTTGCTATACTAATTGAAAAATGTATCAGGTTTCCTCTCTTAAGACTATATGTCAAAAATTACCAAATGTTTGATAATAAATCTGTGTACTCTAGTGATGTTAAACAAAACAAACTTTAATTTTTTGTATGGTATGATTTTTGGTAATATCTTAAATGGCTCCCCATGATCTAAGTTAATCACTACATGTACCTTCAATTGTTTTTCACATTGAGGTCCATTATGTAGGCCTAATCATGGTGGGGGGAGTCTGTTATATATTCTCCTGCAAGGCAGACCGAATGTTCAGTAACTATCATGGGAGATATGTCATGTATCTTGTATCACTTAATTCTTTAAAGGCATTTCTCACTCCAGCCAGTGCACCACGACTGGTATATCAAAGGCCGTGGTATGTGTTATCCTGTCTGTGGGATGGTGCTTATAAAAGATCCCTTGCTGCTAATCAAAAAGAGTAGCCCATGAAGTGGTGACAGTGGGTTTCCTTTCTCAAAATCTGTGTGGTCCTTAACCATATGTCTGATGCCATATAACTTTAAATAAAATGTGTTGAGTGAGTCGTTAAGTAAAACATTTCCTTCCTTCTTCCTTCTTTAAGGGTAAACATGTTTTCACAACTTTTATGTGTTAAAATTGATCCTTTTTTTTTAGTTTAGTTTTTTTGCTGTATTTTCTTTTTTCATTTTTATTCTAGATCAAGTATATAATATACTGATAGAAAAAAAAAGTTAAACTTTGTTTTGTATACGATGCCACTAGAGCACATTTATTTATTAATCATCAGCTATTGAATGTCAAACATTTGGTAATTTTGATATATAGTCTTAGAGAGGAAACCCAGTACATTAGTAGCAAGTGATCTTTTATATGCATCATCCCCCACAGGATAGCACATACTACAGCCTTTGATATACCAGTCATGGTGGACTGGCAGGAATGAGAAAAACCCAATTAATGAGCCGACCGACAGTGATTGATCTGAGACCGACCGCGCATCAAGCGAGTGCTTTACTACTGGGCCACGTCCCGCTCCACTCCTCGTCCATAGTATGATGAAGTCAACCATTTTTTAGCAATCAATATGACATTACAATACTGACATTCAATCCATGTTACATCTTTATCTTTTATATAGACAGGGGTGAGACATGGCCCAGTGGTTAAGCACTTGCTTGATGCATGGTCGGTTTGGGATCAATCCCTGTCATTGGGCCCATTGGGCTATTAGAGTTCCAGCCAGTGCAACACAATTTTTACATCAAAGGCTGTGGTATGTGCTATTTTGTCTATGGGATGGTGCATATAAAAGATCCCTTGCTGCTAATTGAAAAGAGTAGGCTATGAAGTGGCGACAGCGGGTTACCTCCGTCAATATCTGTGTGGTACGTAACCATATGCCTGATGCCATATAACCGTAAATAAAATGTGTTGAGTGCATCGTTAAATAAAACATTTCCTTCCTTCTTCTTCCTTCCTTTATACAGACATTACGAGACTATTGGTGAATTGTATTTGGTCTATCATACAAAGTATTCCTTTATTTCTTAAAGTTGTGCTGAGGTGTTATTAAACAAACTTTGTTTTCTTTCTATATGCATTGCATACATGCATATATGGGTTTGGATTTTAAAACGAAAAAACAAGGGAGAAGTACAGAGAACAACGTTTCCTTTGAAAAGGTTTGTTTTCATAAAGCGGCATACAAATTTTAATGAAAATAACTAATATTAGACGAGGAAGTAACGGCACCTATGTACGAGTGTGTTAAGCAAATGCCGCAAGAATGGAAATAGTTTATCACCAAGTTGTGGGAGATATTTGCTAGGAAAATAGATAATTTGTTGTCCCTATAGACATTGAAGTTGTGGAATGCTGCGTGTACAGGAATAATGGCTGCACTGTGCGGAACACAGACAGGTGAAGCCAAGGCATATAGCACCAGGCCCTGCCGTACAACGTGTCTTTGTTAGCCAGGTAACAAGGCCACTTTGTTGATACGGCAGAAATGCAAGGAATTCGCCTGATGCTCCCCACCAAAGCCTGCTGGAACTACTAACCCGCTTGTAATAAAGACAAAATTATTAGACCATTAGCATTTTTTCGGAGACATTCGCGACTTTGTTACAAGATGGGTGGGTCGCATTTTTTTTTAATAGGTTTTTTTTGTATTTTTTTCATCGTCTTCCTTTATTGTCAATGTTTTTTTGTTGCTTGTAAGATGGGTGGAGTCACGTTTTTAAAAAAATAGTTCCCCCCCCCCCCCCCCCCCCCCCCATTTTCTTTTATTGTAAATGGGTTTTTTGTTGTTTGTGAGAACATATATTATCAGGCCAATGTGTGTGTGTATATATATATATATATATATATATATATATATATATATATTGTTAAAATTTTTTTTACAAATGTGTATGCAAATGGATGGGTCTCTTTTAAAAGAAAATCCCTTCATTTTTTTTATTTTTTATTTAATTTTTTTTTTTTGTCTTCTTTTATTGTCAATGTGGGGTGGGTTTTTTTGTTAGAACATATTAAATGAGGTCACATTCCGGTATATACAAATACAGTTAAACGTTTGTTACAAGTACCATCATTTGAATTCTTACGCTTTTATGATGGAAGTATAATGTACCTTGCTTTGAATGGAGAAGGGCGATGTTTAGTTAGAATCATGAATGGGTAAATGGGTGGGCTGTTAACTTATTTCTTAGCTGTATATGTGCACTGAATATGGATCAATGAGTTGTTGAATAAATATGTTGGTGAATGAAAACATGGATTTATTACTATAAGATTAAGCAGTGTTTAAGAAATCATTTTCCAATGTGATAAAAAAACATAATAAATTTACTTGCGTAATGTCAGATCTATAGATAATAAATGCCAAGAATGTAATGTATGAAAACAACTGTGGCTGAATGTGAGTATTATCATTTTCTCGTGAACTACTTGGCTGTGTTCCATCAAAATTTTCATTTAACAATTTTACTCATACCTTAACTACTATGTACACCACTGTATATATACCTTATTTGTTACAGACCATACATATACCATATTTGTTACAGACCATACATATACCTTATTTGTTACAGACCATACATATACCATATTTGTTACAGACCATACATATACCTTATTTGTTACAGACCATACATATACCATATTTGTTACAGACCATACATATACCATATTTGTTACAGACCATACATATACCTTATTTGTTACAGACCATACATATACCTTATTTGTTACAGACCATACATATACCATATTTGTTACAGACCATACATATACCTTATTTGTTACAGACCATACATATACCATATTTGTTACAGACCATACATATACCATATTTGTTACAGACCATACATATACCATATTTGTTACAGACCATACATATACCATATTTGTTACAGACCATACATATACCATATTTGTTACAGACCATACATATACCTTATTTGTTACAGACCATACATATACCATATTTGTTACAGACCATACATATACCATATTTGTTACAGACCATACATATACCTTATTTGTTACAGACCATACATATACCATATTTGTTACAGGCTGTATGTATGTACATGTATAAGACATTTGTTACAAGCTATATACATACCATATTTGTTACAGGCTGTAGATATATATACAGTATTTGTTACATGCAGGCTGTATGTATATACAACATGTATTTTTACTGGCTGTATATATACCATATTTGTTACAGACTGTATAAATGTGATATGTGTTACAGGCTGTATGTATATATCCATGTATAACATATTTGTTACAAGCTGTATAGATATACATACCATATTTATTACATGCTGCAGATATATATATCGTATTTGTTACAGGCTGTACGTATATATGCAAAACATTACTGACTGTATATATACCGTATTTGTTAAAGGCTGTATATATGAATCATATTCATTACAGGCATACACATGCAATAAAACTATGCCCAGTGCTAGTGTCCTGTGGTTTACGTTAAGATGTCCATTGATTACTTGTAAAACCACTTAGTCTTTTTCTGTCAGTTCTGACAGCTTGGTATTCTCCCCTGCATTGAGGATTACGTCTCGAGTTTGACACGCCATTCATACGTGTTTGGACATGCAGTAATCAGCGTATTCTTCCACTGTGATCATACAAACGGATTATACCTCAGAGACAATTTAATATTGCTTTTATTTTGAGCATATGATTGTTTTGTTTTCAGACTCATTTCATGTCGGGGTTGGAGGGGTGGTGTTATTTTCTGGATACATATGCATGTGGTTGAATACTGATAGCTCAATTAGCCAGGTCTGTTATATAAGCAACTCATCTGACCAGTAAATAATCCCAGGAGCCCAAGACTAAAAAAATCACTGTGGTTCATTTTTACATGCAAGTAGTTAACTTACTGAGACAGTCTAGATAATCAAGTTTTCAGATTTTCATAAACATATTTGCCTGTTAAAGAGGCAATATCTATGGGTGGGTCCAAAATTATTTTAAAAGGTTAAACTGTAAGTTCATATCTTTTTAGCAATATCAGTTAGCAGTTGTTCCCTATTTGTAGTATATGCTGTACATTAATAAATCAGTGTGTCATAGAAATGTCATAGAGATGACAATAATGTTTTTCAAAATCATCAAATATATGGTACAAATTAGCTTGTATTATAGACTACCATCTATCTTCAGGGAGAGATGGCATCTAACTCAGTTGGTTCAGCCAATTGTTTTTTTTCTCGTTCCAACCAGTGCACCACAACTGGACAAAGGCCGTGATATGTGCTTTCCTGGCTGTGGGAAAGTGCATATAAAAGATCCCTTGCTGCATTAAGAAAAATATAGCAGGTTTCCTCTGGTGACGAGTCAGAATTACCAAATATTTGACATCCAATAGCCGATGATTAATTAATGTGTTCCAGTGGTGTCGTTAAACAAAACAAACTTCTTCTGCTCACCTGAGGTGCATGGGTTCGTAGGATCAAATCCTCTCTTCTCTGATTGGGGTTTTCCTCATCCCAACCGTGACTGGTATATCAAAGGCTGATATATGACTGGTATTTTAAAGGTTGTAGTATGTGCTGTCCAATCTGTGAGAAAGTTCATATAAATGATCACTTGTAGCTAATGGTTCTCATTCCAGCCAGTGCACCACGACTGGTACATCAAAGGCCGTGGTATGTACTACCCTGTCTATGGGATGGTGCATATAAAAGATCCATTGCTGCCAATCGAAAAGAGTAGCCCATAAAGTGGTGACAGTGTGTTTCCTCCTTCAATATCTGTGTGGTCCTTAACCATATGTCTGACACCATATAACCGTAAATACAATGTGTTGAATGTGTCGTCAAATAAAACATTTCCTTTCTTCCTTCACTACTAGAGTAGTAGTGTTGGTATAAAACACAACTTAGGTGTGATGTGGGATTGAATGTCAGTAATCTGAGACTCAATGTCACCGAACACTGTCAACTTTTCAACACTGTGGATGATGGGTTTGGTTACAGTCACTATTTGCTGTTTCTATATACCTGATCTCATATTTCAAACCACAAGTAGCTGTACACAACTTCTTAACTTCTTGTGGTCCTTAACCATATGTCTGACACCATATAACCGTAAATACAATGTGTTGAGTGCGTCGTCAAATAAAACCTTTCTTTCTTTTTTGTAGCTAATGGAAAAACGTAGTGGGTAAATTTTCTCTAAAAACTGCATGTCGGAGTTACCAATAGTTGATATCCAGTAATCGATGGTTAATAAATCTATGTTGTCTAGTGGTGTTGTTAAACAAAACAATCTTTAAATTCAACAGAAAATGATGTTTGGCCAAGTCACCTAATATGGTACAAATTAACCTATATTATAGGCAGCCACAGATATTCAGTGAGCACATTAATTTTCTTCTGTCTGCTTATTACAGGCTTCACTGGATATTAAATTGCTTATAAAGACCACCTACTAATAGAGGTCAGTCTTTGTTGGATTTATTGATGGGTTTTCTTCACATGTCGGAGCGGGACATAGCCCAGTGGTAAAGCGTTCACTTGATGTGCAATCCGTCTAGGATCGATCCCCATCGGTGGAACCATTGGGCTATTTCTCATTCCAGCCAGTGCTCCATGACTGATGTAAAAAAAAAGGCCATGGTACATGTGTATGTACTATCCTGTCTGTGGGATGGTGCATATAAAAGATGCCTTGCTGCTAATCGAAAAGCGTAGCTTATGAAGTGGTGACAGCGGGTTTCCTCTCTCAATATCAGTGTGGTCCTTAACCGTATGTCTGATGCCATATAACTGTAAAATAAAATGTGTTGAGTGCATTGTTAAATAAAACACTTCCTTCCTTCCTTCTTCACATGTCTGACAGTACGGGTCTGTGTTCCCTTGTGTAAGCATGGCTGAAAAATTATTCAATGGGGGTATATACAAATGTATATAGTGACATTTTTGGGTTTACATAAGTAAACATCTGAGAAATTATTCAGTTGGAGAATATAATAATACAGTGACTTTTTCCACACAGGTTGGACTGAATGGAACTTGTGTGTTTCCCTTACACAGACAGCATGGCTGAGAAATGATTCAATTGGTTTAAAGATAATGGCTTTTCTAAACAGGTCAGACTGTATGAAACTATGTCCCCTCAAACAAGAATGTAAGAAATGATTCAATGGAAGAGTGTATATATACAATGCCTATTCTACACAGGTAGGACTATTCATGAATCTTGTGTGTCCCCTACCCCCCACCCCCCACCTTACATAAACACGGCTGAGAAATGATTCAATGGGGTTATATATCTATATAATTACACACTGCATGAATGATGCTGGTATTTTTATAGGAGGGTGGGAACTGTGTGTGTAAGAATGCAGCGCCACCTGGCACGTGTGACAGTGGAGACACTGTGACGTCGCCGTATAAGAGTGATGTGTATCAGGTGAAGCGTTCAAGCGTAAAAGAATGTGGTGCAGAGGTACACAAAGCCGGGCTCTGTGTGGCAAAGTGCGATCGGCCGTGGCTCGAGGAACCCTACAGCACATTCCACGCGAGACTGTAAAACGTCGCTGCAGGTATGACGCAGGGATTTTGCTGTTGATCATCACTCTAGCTCAATGTTGCCTGCGTTTGCCTGTCCATTTGCTTGCCTTGCCTTGTCCGTCTGACTCTGCCTGGACATCGTGTCGTGTTGTGTACATTGCTACCAGCACAACAACATTATCCATCAGTACATTATTTACCAGTATTTGTGATGACATTTATAGCTGGATTTTTGTGTTCCCTTTTGGAATGTGAGTTGGACGTTAATTAAATTGTTTAATAATTATGTTGGTTAACTTTATATTGGGATTTTTGTGTTTTGGAATGGGAGTTAGACTTGTAATTAAATTGTTTAGTAATTATGTCAAACACCATAGTGGGATTTTTGTGTTTTTGGAATGTCAAACTTTATAGTGGAATTTTTGTATTTTGTGTTTTGGAATGTGAGTTGGACATTAATTAAATTGTTTAATAATTATGTTGGTTAACTCTTTATTGGGATTTTTGTGTTTTGGAATGTGAGTTGGACTTTAATTAAATTGTTTAATAATTATGTCAAACGTTATAGTGGGATTTTTGTGTTTTGGAATGTGAGTTGGACTTTAATTAAATTGTTTAATAATTATGTCAAACGTTATAGTGGGATTTTTGTGTTTTGGAATGTGAGTTGGACATTAATTAAATTGTGTAATAATTATGTCGGTATAACTTTCTGTTTGTGTTTTTCTTTACAGGTTTGAAACTTATTTATTGTTTTTTTATACATTCATTAATTCTATACCATTATAATATTATTTGTGTTTTATTTTTTCGGGTTCCAAATTTTGTTTTGTTTTTCATATTAATTTCTGGTGTAATTAATATTACTAAGTTAATTTTAACAGTGAGAACTGGCAAATGTGTTAGTATTTTTTTCTTTATTTATTTAGCTAACAAAATCATTAAATGTTTTTTTAATGATTTTAATTTTTAAAAATTGTTTTTCAGATTTCACACCTCTATCTGTGAAGTTGGAGCAAGTTGGATTTTTAAAATAACATTTACAAGAAATCGGCTATCAATGAAAGATGGATAATTAGACCAGACACGGAAAATTTTAAGACTGGATACTGCTGTGAAAGGTAGGTAAAGATTATTCATAACCATTACATATACCTAGCTAAAATAAAGTTAAAGTTTCTTTTGTTTAACGACACCACTATAGAGAGCATTGATTAATTAATCACTGACTATTTGATGTCAAACATTTAGTCATTCAAATGTACAGTATAGTATTCAGAGAATATCTGGCTTCATTGTTCCATTAGCAGCAGGGGATCTGTTATGTGCACTGTCCCACAGACAGGACAGCACATACCTCAGCCTTTGATATACCAGTAATGGGAGACACTAGCTTGTGGAATGAGAAGCAATCTCTACTCTACTTCTCAAATCTAGAAATTGGGAAGCCATTATATAGACTGCTTGCACTGATATAGACTTTACTCTCACTTTAATGTAAATTTAAAATAATCTTTTTTTTTTCTTTTCTTCTTTTCGTGTTTTTCACTTTACATTATTTAATTTAATATTGGTCGTGCTGATGCTGACATAGCTGTCACTAATTTCTCAATTTGAATAGCTGTACAATGTTTTAGGATTAGTGTTTTCCCTAGCTTGTTTTAGCATGGTGCAGCACAGCACCATGCCTCAATAGCCTAGCACCATCTTGCCTTAATCAGTGCCATGCTGCCCTGAGATCAAACAAGCCTTTTTCAGTAATTAATTCAAAAATTGCCTTTATAAAACACCAAAAAAGGTATTATTAATTAATAAAATATGCCTTTTATATCTTTTGCCATTCATTTATTAAAGCAAGCACATAAATTACATTAATGTTTATTTCAATTAATTTTTGTGTATTTTTTATTGAAATACAAGTGCCCCAAAAATGGTGAAAATGCCCCAAAAGTGTTTGGTCTACCATGCCTTGCCAAATTTCTAAGGAAATCACTAACCTGGATGGAAGGTAAATGCTGCTTGTAAAATTGATTATCAGAAATCATATTGTGTAATCTTGTATGACAATTACCTCTTGTTGTCTGTCAATTTCGAGCCCTGCCTCAGGTGAACACTCTGTCACTGAACTACACATGTACAGCCCATCAACTGAGAATTAAGTTACTGGCCTCGGTTGAGTCATTGTTAAGCCATTGGACTTAATGCTGGTAGGTACTGGGTTCATATCCCCATACCAGCTGTCACCCATAGCAAGTTTAATGACTCAGTGGGTTGGTGTAAAACCACAACACCGACTTCTCTCTCACTAATCACTAACCAACTAACCACTAACTTTCTGTCCTGGACAGACAGCCCAGATAGCTGAGGTGTGTGTTGGGGTGTTTGAATCCTTAATACCTGGCTGGTGTAGTGGTTAAGCCATCCGAATATGGCTGGTAGGTACTGCATGGGTTCACATCCCAGTACCGTCTTCCACCCAAAGTGAGTTTAACAACTCAGTGGATAGACCACTGCACATACTTCTCTCTCACTCCCTGTCGGTGGGCCCATTGGGCTATTTCTCATTCCAGCCAGAGCACCACGACTGGTATATCAAAGGCCGTGGTATGTACTACCCTGTCTGTGGGATGGTGCATATAAAAGATCCCTTGCTGCTAATCAAAAAGAATAGCCCATGAAGTGGTGACAGCAGGTTTCTTCTCTCAATATTTGTGTGGTCCTTGACCATATGTCTGACGCCATATAACCGTAAATAAAATGTGTTGAGTGTGTCATTAAATAAAACATTTCTTTCTTTCTTTTTGTCTCTCACTAACCACTAAGCACTAACAATTAACTGCTAACCCTCTGTCCTGGACAGACAGGCTATATAGATAGCTGAGGTGTGTGCCCAGAACACCGTGCTTTAACCTTAATTGGATATACCTAAGCACGAAAATAAGTAAAACAAAAATGTTAAGAAGTTGTGTACAGCTACTTGTGGTTTGAAATATGAGATCACGTATGTAGAAACAGCAAATAGTGACTGTAACCAAATCCCTTGTCCATAGTGTTGAAACGTTGACTGTCTTCACTGACACTGAGAGTCGGATTACTGACATTTTATCCCACATCACACCTAATTTGTCTTTTATACCAACACTACTACTCTAGTGGTGAAGGAAGGAAGGAATGTTTGGTTTAACGACATGCTCAACACATATTATTTACGGTTATATGGCGTCAGACATATGTTTAAGGACCACACAGATATTGAGATATGAAACCCGCCACTTCATGGGCTACTCTTTTCGATTAGCAGCAAGGGATCTTTTATATACACCATCTTACAGACAGGATAACACATACCGACGGGGATCAACCCCACACATTGAGCATGCATCAAGCAAGTGCTTTACCACTGGGCTACATCCTGCCCCATCTAGTAGTTAATTGAATTGGGTCTACAATACCAAGTGATATCCCGTATTAGTTTCGTTTTACTGGTATATTTTGATACTCTCTAATTATTCTTAAAGGTTAACTTTACATGTAAAGTTAAGTTAAAAACAGATCTAAAAATGTTTTGCCAAGTTGTAGTGAAATATTAGGAGATGACATTATGTATGCAATCATTTCCAGTGAAGGCTGTTTTAATTGTATAAAAATATTGAAAATCTGGCATTAAGTGGATTTTTGGCTAAAATGAAAAAAAGTACCATTGAGTTGCCACCCTTGAATAGTGATGTAATTTGTGCATTTTCATCATCTGCAGGTGTGTAATGACGTACTGAAAATGATAAAAAATGTGAATAATAAAACCACTCGTGTTTTCAAATAAAATTTTGGAATGTTTAGCATATACATAGTAGGTTTTTTGTAACATGTTTTATTGCCTTTGTATGAAAGCAAGAGTAGGACTATCACTTTTACTTGTTATATAGTAAATTAAATTTAAACCATATAGCTCAGTTAGAAATTTTATTATAAAGTTAAAGGATTTTGTAATATGTGTGTGTGGGGTGACACAATTCTAGAAAGGCCAAGTTTGTTTGCCAAAGGGGATATTTGGGAGCATAATCCCTGGAAAATTTTGAAATGAAGATATGTGTTTTCAGAGCAATTTAGTGTTGTATATTGTGGATGATGAATTTTAAAGTGTCAGTAAAAAGGGCACAACAAGTGGGGTTGGGTGGAGTGGAGTGAGGGGGTACTTGGAACCCCTATAACTCCCCACTGGATCTACAAATGAGTTGACCCTTTAACAGTTTTTTTTTACAGACAGAAATAAAAGTTCATTTCTTGCAAGCTACATATTGTATGCAACAGCTGACTGAATGTCGCTCAAAACTGATATTATTTCATACATGTGAATTGATTGACCTACGACTTGTATTGTGTGTGTGTGTGTGTGTGTGTGTGTGTGTGTGTTTTGGTATGTGTGTGTGTGTTGGTGTGTGCATGTGTGTTGATGTGTGTGTGTGTGTTTTGGGTGTGTGTGGGATTTTTTTCCCAGGTCTTTAAAGAAATATAAATGTATCTCTGAATGAAAGGGAAAAAAAGAGAAAAAGTTTGTTTTGTTTAATGACACCACTAGAACACATTGATTTATTAATAATTAGTTATTGGATATCAAACATATGGTCATTTTGACTCGGTCAGAGAGAGGAAACCCACTACATGTTTCCATTAGTAGCAAGGGATCTTTTATATGCACCATCCAACAAACAGGATAGCACATACCATGGCCTTTGATATACCACTCGTGGTGCACTGGCTGGAATGAGAAATAGCCCAATGGGCCCACCGACGGGGATCGATCCTAGACCGACCGCGCTTCAAGCCCCCTGAATGAAAGGATGATGGTGTTTGTATATCTGCAGCAATGGAGTCGATTGTCGAACAGGCATGAGTGGTTCACAGACAGTCACTGACCGTTAAATTTAGCTTGGATCGGGGTCTGTGGGAAGGTTGTATGAAGAAGAAGATCATTATTATGTACTTACAGTTAGAGTCAGACTGGACGAACACTGACAGTCACTGACCGTTAAATTTAGCTTGGATCGGGGTCTGTGGGAAGGTTGTTTGAAGAAGAAGGTCATTATTATGTACTTACAGTTAGAGTCAGACTGGACGAACACAGACAGTCACTGACCGTTAAATTTAGCTTGGATCGGGGTCTGTGGGAAGGTTGTATGAAGAAGAAGATCATTATTATGTACTTACAGTTAGACTGGACGAACACAGACAGTCAATGACCGTTAAATTTAGCTTGGATCGGGGTCTGTGGGAAGGTTGTTTGAAGAAGAAGATCATTATTATGTACTTACAGTTAGAGTCAGACTGGACGAACACAGACAGTCACTGACCGTTAAATTTAGCTTGGATCGGGGTCTGTGGGAAGGTTGTTTGAAGAAGAAGATCATTATTATGTACTTACAGTTAGAGTCAGACTGGACGAACACAGACAGTCACTGACCGTTAAATTTAGCTTGGATCGGGGTCTGTGGGAAGGTTGTTTGAAGAAGAAGGTCATTATTATGTACTTACAGTTAGAGTCAGACTGGACGAACACTGGCAGTCACTTTACCGTGACTGATACTTAAAGTGTAGACATGACCAACCTGGTTAAGCCATCAGCCTTATGGTGCTGGTAGGTACTGGGTTCGTATCCTGGTACCGACATATACATCCAGAGCGAGTTTAATGACTTAGTAGGTAGGCGTTGTTAATGCCTGTACATTAATGTCTCTCTCACTAACCACTAACAAGCTATCCACTAACCCCTGTCATGGACAGTGTATAAGTAGTTTTAACCTATGTCCTGGGCAATCAGCCGAGGTGTTTACGTAATTTTAACCCATGTCCTGGACAATCAGCCAAGGTGTGTAAGTAGTTTTAACCCATGTGCTGGACAATCGGACAAGGTGTGTAGGTAGTTTTAACCCATGTGCTGGACAATCAGCCAAGGTGTGTAGGTAGTTTTAATTAACCCATATGCTGGACAATCAGCCGAGGTGTGTAGGTAGTTTTAACCCATATCCTGGACAATCAGCCAAAGTGTGTAGGTAGTTTTAACCCATGTGCTGGACAATCAGCCGAGGTGTGTAGATGGAGAGGAATAATGTACAAAATGCTTACATTGTGGAGAGTGTTTTTAAACAAAATCCCAGATGTTTCATGTATGTAGCTTAATAACATCCTTCTGCTAGTACTAGTTTAAATCAGGGCGAGATGTAACTCAGTGGTACAGTGCTCGGTTGTTGCGTGGTCAGTCCTGGATCGATCCGCCTCGGTGGGCCCATTAGGCTATTTCTCATTCCAGCCAGTGACTGGTATATCAAAGGCCGTGGTATGTGCTATCCTGTCTATTAGATGGTGCATATAAAAGATCCCTTGCTGTTAATCAAAAAGAGTAGTCCATAAAGTGGCAACAGCAGGTTTCCTCTCAATATCTGTGTGATCCTTAACAATATGTCCAACACCATATACTAGTAACTGTAAATAAAATGTGTGGAGTGCATCGTTAAATAAAACATTTCCTTCCTTGTTTAAATCAACTAGGGTTTGAATTGAAGTAACCTAAATGAAAAACCATTTTATCAATGGGTTGCTGGGCCAGGTATGAAAACAGTGATGGGTGCTGAGTGGACTCTACATGTACATTCCCAAATTTTGAAGTATTATAAAATCCAGTGTTTAACGACAATATAATTTTTTTAATTTTAATGATGGACATACAATATCCTCGTCATTTGGGTGTACATGTTCAATGTGCAGTAAAAACAAATTTGTATTGTGTCTTGATCATGCTGCAACCGGCCTCGGTGGCGCCGTGTTATGGCCATCGGTCTACAGGCTGGTTGGTACTGGGTTCGGATCCCAATCGAGGCATGGGATTTTTAATCCAGATACCGACTCCAAACCCTGAGTGAGTGTTCTGCAAGGCTCAATGGGTAGGTGTAAACCACTTGCACCGACCAGTGATCGATAACTGGTTCAACAAAGGCCATGGTTTGTGCTATCCTGCCTGTGGGAAGCACAAATAAAAGATCCCTTGCTGCCTGTCATAAAAGAGTAGCCTATGTGGTGACAGCGGGTTTCCTCCAAAAAACTGTCAGAATGACCATATGTTTGATGTCCAATAGCCGATGATAAGATAAAAAATCAATGTGCTCTAGTAGCGTCGTTAAATAAGACAAACTTTACTTTTGATCATGTTGCTTGCAGTACTAGTGGTACTCATTCTGTGGAGACTATTTGTTATCTTTGGCACTTCTTCGACAATCATTGTCATTGTGAATGGCCCTGTCACACTGTAGCTTATGTCACTCATACGCTGGTATACGCTGACATACGCTAGGGGTACGTTAGGAATAGGTTGTATACGTTTGAAGCACGGTGGCATACGCTGGCATACGGCGAGGTAGAAAATTATTTTTAAGCATGTTTAAACATTTTGTGCATACTCCGACGTATGGTTTATACGCTAAGCATACGTTAGGCAGATGCTGAATACACTAGAGGTATGCTAGAGGTACGTGACTCCTAGGTCGAGTACGCTGACATACGCTAGCATGAAGGTGTACCGTATAGCTAGCGTATTGATAGCACATGAGTAACGTACTTCTAACGTATGTCTGACGTATCTGCAACGTATATAGACGTATATACGCAGAGTATGCTGGCCATACGCTGGTCACACGCTGGTCATACACTGGTCATATGCTGTCATACGCTAGCCATACGCTAGCCATACACAGAGTACACTGGCCATAGGCTAACATTTCCTGACATTCGCTAGTCATACGCTGGCCATACGCTACTCATACGCTACGCATAGGTTAAATACAGTAAGTATATGCACAATTCTGCATTTTCAAGGGCTTCTTGTGCATATGAAAATTATTTTATGAATTTTCATACACAACTCATACGTTTCTCTCATACGCTATAGTGTGACAGTGCCATAATACAATGACATGTCATCCAAGACTGCATAAACCTACAGCAGCTGAGGGAGACTACCTGGACAACTACAACAACTCTCCATAAGAAGCTGTATGGCACAAGAAGTGATCTACAGAGAACAGTATCATTCATAGTCACTGCTGGTCTCGACGTGCAGTCAACAAGTGAACGAAAAAAAGAAGAAGAAGAATTGTTAATCAAGGGTTGTTCTAAAAAGGATCAGATTGGGGGAAGCTGTTGGGGTTGGTGTGTGGCACGGGGGATTGAAAATTAGTTTTTCATGGACATATTTGAACCAGGGACTCTTTGCAATTGTGCTCTATACTACCTGAGCTAATAGTGAAATTACCACCAGCTATTGCTGTTAGGAGCACTTTATATCGATTCTCTTACCTAATTATAACAGATCTGCTGTTAATTGATTTATTACCCATATGGTTAAAAATGTCTACAACATAAAGTGGGACGTAACACCTCGATGTCATACAATAATATCATACAATTGGTGCACTACAACCGTACTAGAATAACCTTGATGTCATGCGATAATATCATACAATTGGTGCACTACAACCGTACTGGAATCACCTCGATGTCATGCGATAATATCATTCAATTGGTGCACTACAACCGTACTGGAATCACCTCGATGTCATGCGATAATATCATACAATTGGTGCACTACAACCTTACTGGAATCACCTCGATGTCATGCGATAATATCATACAATTGGTGCACTACAACCGTACTGGAATCACCTCGATGTCATGCGATAATATCATACAATTGGTGCACTACAACCGTACTGGAATCACCTCGATGTCATGCGATAATATCATACAATTGGTGCACTACAACCTTAATGGAATCACCTCGATGTCATGCGATAATATCATACAATTGGTGCACTACAACTGTACTGGAATCACCTCGATGTCATGCGATAATATCATACAATTGGTGCACTACAACCGTACTGGAATCACCTCGATGTCATGCGATAATATCATACAATTGGTGCGCTACAACCGTACTGGAATCACCTCGATGTCATGCGATAATATCATACAATTGGTGCACTACAACCTGACCAGAATGTCAAACTCAGTGATATACATGTAGCCTTAAATTAAAATTAATTATGGGTAATAAATAGGATATTAAATTTGATACCATTTTGTATTATGTTTATGTCCCTGGTGAAATAATTTTCATTGTGATTTCTTAAAGCTCATGACTGTTGAAAATTATTTCACTCGGGACATAAACATGATGCAAAATGGAGGCTCATTTAATATCAGATATTATGTGCCTGCTAAATTAGTCTATAAACTTATATATCTGCCTATTGCATTGCATTTAATATCCTATATGTACCTGCTATATTAGCATTATAAAGCTAGTATATTTTACCCCTTACCCACAGTTAAAGTTTGTTTCTGTTTAACGACACCACTAGAGCACATTGAATTATTAATCATTTGCTATTGAATGTCAAACATTTGGTAAGTTTGACATTTAGTCTTAGTGAGGAAACCTGCTACATTTGTTCCATTAGTAGCAAGGGATCTTTTATAATATGCACCATCCCATAGACAGGATAACACATACCACAGACTTTGATATATTAATTGTGGTGCACTGGCTGGAATTAGAAATAGCCCAATGGGCCCACAGACACGGATCGGTCCTAGACCAACCACGCAGCAAGCGAGCGCTTTACCACTGGGCTATGTCCCACCCCCTCCCTCCTCCTTACCCACAGATGCACACATATAGAGAAAGAGAAAAAAAATTACACTATTAAGAAAACATGAAAAATCCTTTGTAAATGTAAAACAAACATGTAAACTAGAGAAGTAAATATCAAACACAGAAACTAAACCTAGTGTCAGCACGCAAGTTCTCCCGTGTTGACCTTTTAGTGTTTGCTATGAGCTGTCGTGTTTTTGCGGTTAAAACCCTAAAACAATGCTGTAGTAATTTTCTGTATGTTCTGCTTAGTTACAGATCTGCTTGCATCATGCCGGTTAAAGTGCATGTGCCAAAAAAATATGTAGACTTTATTTGCTGATCTATACTGTAAATCAGGAAATGTTAGCGAGCATAAAATTTTAGCGAATTTAGCGAGGTCATACAAGATGCTAATATTGCATGATGCTAAATTTAAAGAGTGGTGGATTGCACATGGATTCCAGTTTATTTTGTTGATTACATAAAAAACCCAACTATGCTATAGTGGCCCTTGGGTACCATTTATCTTACGAGTTTAGGCTTCAGAAAATTGCAAGAATATATAGCATGAATATAGGCACAAAATAGTTTTTTACCATTGTTTAAAAAGTTTGTTTTGTTTAACAACACCACTAGAGCACATTGATTTATTAATCATCGGCTATTGAATATAAAAAACTAGGTAATTTTTACATATAATCTTAAAGAGAAAACCCGCTACATTTTTCATTTTTATTTATATATATATATATACACCATGTCACAGACAGGATAGCACATACCACGGCCTTTAATATACCAGTCGTGGTGCACTGGCAAGAACAAGAAAACCATTGTTTGACACTCATTAGCCAATGTATTTTTTGTGCTGGGGTGTTGTTAATCGTTCATTCATTCATTCATTCATTCATTTATAGGCACAAAATAGACTAGAATACAAACAGAAACATAACAGTTGCAAGGGGACAATATTTCAAAATCTTAGGTGAGTTTTACTTAGGTAACCGATTGTTCGGTTACATGAATATACATGTAGTTCTCATAACCAATGAGTTAGGCCTACCTCATCCTAAAACACTTGAACTATGGATCAGTGCTACATTGGTGGTTCAAATGTATTTTAAAACATAGACTAATCTTTACTATCATTACTGATATGTATGGTACTTTTAATTTTAGAATGTAATTGTTCACCACATAAACCGATTGGCAGTTCTCGTGATTTTAAAGTTGCATAACCAACACGCGAACAGAATAACTGTTCTGGTGAAATATTGTGCCCTGCAGTTGTGTAGTGAGTTACAATATACAAATGCTGACAGTTCCATAAAAAATTAGAATGATAAACATTTGTGCCATAAACTAAGGCATTTATGGCACTTGTGCTTGCACAGATAACTTATATATCCAAAGTAGCAATCAATTTCAGTAGTGTTAATCCTCAGTGGATGGTTTGGCTGGAACATAAAAGTCATCACCATAAACAGGCCTTTAGATATTGCACCAAAGTCGAGGTGATAAATACTGTGCCAAAAATAAGTATGCCAAAAATAAGTTATACCCAAAATAAGTTATACCCAAAATAAGTACAAACATGATGATTTTAAAACATTTCACCTCAAAAACATTGGAAATGTTAACCTGCAATTAAATTAAAATTAACTTGAAATGCATTTCTAAATATGTACAACTCTTTATCAGCTATTAATAACATTACTGCACTAAAAAGACCTTGGTGTGCTCAGAACGGAGGCAAAACCATTCTCTAATTGTTTTTCCCCCCATCACAACCAGTGGCACTCAACTGGTATATCTAAGACTGTGGTATGTGCTCTCCTGTCTGTGGGGAAAGTCCATTTTAAAGATCGCTTGCAAAATTATCAAATGTTTGACATCCAATAGCCAATGATCAACAGGCCAAAGTCAACGTGCTCTATAGCTGTGTTGTTAAACAAAACTAACTTGAAACTTTCACCCTAGTTGCGTAAGAGAAGAATGTTATTAATACATGATATATCAAGGTTGCGAGTGCCAAGAAACAAGGCAGGGCTAGAGAGACGTGGGTATAACCTGCCAGGTATGTCAGGTATGGAATGTTAGTACTCACGATGTGTTCATCAAACTATCAACAGTTTGGAGGCTTTTATTTCTCTAGTACCAACAAATGTGCTGCAGTCGTAATGATAATTCATATTTCTCGACATGCTCATGTCAGTTAAACAGCTAGACTGTTGCATTTTGTGGCGATAACATGCATACTATTGTTTGAGTTATGACATCAGTGGACTGATTCTGCACCTACGCAGTAGCCAAACACAATAAACATATATCTAACGTTCTAGACCTTCGTGGGGGATCCAAAATATATTCGCTAAACGTTTTTTGTTGAATATCTATAAAAAAAATGCACCTTCAATTAATAGCAGATTTTATTATTTTTGTTTGAAATTTGTGGATCTAATATAATGTTTTTTACCCACTTGCAAATTCACCTGCCCCCTAACTCTCCCACTTCCACTCCTACTCCCCTCCCACTCCCATCCCCTCTCCTTCCCCACTCTCCACCCTGCATACATGTACTTCTGGTTACAAAACTAACATTGTTCCAATTTTAAACTAAATAATCAACATGCTAGCTATATAAAATTTAGTTTTGCCTTTGTTTAATTTAATTAAATACATGTATCTTAAAATTGATTTTTGATTTTTTAAATTATGTTGAACATTCATGTACATAGGAGATATGAAAATTTGTTGGGACCGGTATGGAACGTATTACACGTATGTATTGTTTTAACAGTATTCTCTGAATGCTTGTTAATTTTTTTTTACAAATAACAGGTAATAACCTTGGAAAGACTAAATCTCAGGTATACACATGGAGCACTCTACCATCATTGTATCTTGTAAAAAAAATACATCATCAATAATATTGCTTTCTTAACATGTAAGTAAATGACGTCAGACTTTGAGTGGCGTTAAATTTACTTGTTTTTTGACGTCATGCTAAGTTGTAGGTTTTTGTGTTTTCACGGCTCGTATTATATATTCAACACTCAGTCTGGATATGAACAGAGCATGTTTAAAAAGGTGTTCTATACATGTAGTTACACGATATTCTCCACACAACTATGCTGGGAATGCCGGCCATTGACACAACTGGTAGATGAATTGGTGGTAACAGGGATGTGTGTAATGGTTGATATGCTACGAGGTAGGCTGTCTGTAATCAGGTCCAGGTGGGAGTGTAGTGTAGGTAGTAACTAGATGATTTTTATTGGTGTGCAATGTCGTAAAACACAGTAATTGTTACATTAAGTGATGTACAGTGAAACCTGTCCTAATATTTATCTGAGTTAGTCAGGATTCAGTGTTTGGAGGGTCGCAGTGTTCGGAGGGTCGTGTTGTTTAGAGGGCCGCGTTGTTTGGAGGGTCGCGTTGTTTAGAGGGTTGCAGTGTTTGGAGGGTTGTGGTGTTTAGAGGGTCGCGTTGTTTGGAGGGTTGCAGTGTTTAGAGGGTCGTGGTGTTTAGAGGGTCGCGTTGTTTGGAGGGTTGCAGTGTTTAGAGGGTCGTGGTGTTTGGAGGGTCGCAGTGTTTGGAGGGTCATGGTTTAGAGGGTCGTGGTGTTTGGAGGGTTGTGGTGTTCAGAGGGTTGTGGTGGTTTAGAGGGTCGTGGTGGTGTTTAGGGGGTTGTGGTGGTGTTTAGGGGGTTGTGGTGGTGTTTAGAGGGTTGTGGTGGTGTTTAGGGGGTTGTGGTGGTGTTTAGAGGGTCGTGGTGGTGTTTAGGGGGTCGTGGTGTTTAGGAGGTTGTGGTGTTTAGGTCGTGGTGTTTGGAGGGTCGTGGTGTTTGGAGGGTCGTAGTGTTTAAGGGGTCGTGATGTTTAGAGGGTCGTGGTGTTTGGAGGGTCGGAGGATCGCGGTGTTTGGAGGGTCGCGGTGTTTGGAGGGTCGGAGGGTCGTGGTGTTTGGAGGGTCGTGGTGTTTGGAGGGTTGTGGTGTTTAGAGGGTTGCGGTGTTTAGAGGGTTGTGGTGTTTGGAGGGTCGTGGTGTTTGGAGAGTTGTGGTGTTTGGAGGGTCGGAGGGTTGCGGTGTGTTTGGAGGGTCATGGTGTTTGGAGGATCATGGTGTTTGGAGGGTCGCGTTGTTTAGAGGGTTGCGGAGGGTCACAGTGTTTGGAGGGTCGCGTTGTTTAGAGGGTCGTGGTGTTTAAAGGGTTGCATTTTAGAATTTAGAAAATTTGAGACCATGAAACTTGGTAATTTTGACAGGATTCCAGTTTGTCAGGATTCCATTTCGTTCAGGGTGCAGTTTAAACAGGTTTCACTGGAATGTGTACTGTGTTAATGCTAAACAGGTCATAATTTCACTTAAGCTATCTGGACTGTCTGTCCAGAACAGTTGGTTATCAATTGCCATTGGTTATTAATAAGAGTGAGGGTGGTATAGTGATCATACCCACCGAGTTGTTAAAACTTATTCTGGGTGGGAGCTGGTACCGGGATGTGAACTCGGTACCTACCAGTCTTAAGTCTTATATATATAACCACGACACCACCAAGGCCAGTTGTAATATAATATGGAAATAACCAATTTTATGCTATAAACCATTATGTGATTCAATGGAATTGACATTATTATTATTGACTGTATTTTGAATAAAGGAAAGAACAGGAGTATTTACTTAATGACACCTCATACATTTTAAAATGATGTGTGTCCAACATGGTTATTTCGACACTTAGTCAAGAGAGGAAACCCCCAATTCTGCCACACAAACATACATACATATAAAGCAGCTAGGGATCTTTTGTATATAGACAGCTAGGGCAGTACAAACCATGGCTTTTGATGTATTATAGTCACGAAACATTGGTTGGGATGGGGAAAAAAACAAAGGGTGAGCATTCTTACCATTGAACTACATTCCATCCCATTTTGAATAAAAATCAATCAAAGAAATAGTTGCATGTACAGGCTTTATAGTTTATCCTGTTATTGGCATATATATATACTCTTCAAAAGAAGAAACGCAAAACCACATTGTCGTAACATTTGGAGAATTGATTTAATTATTGAATGGTGAGTCCGATAATTACCAAATGTTGCAGGATTGTTCACAATTCACTCTAGTCCATTGTGAGTAAGTGATAGGACACACCACCAAGGTCAAGGTCATCTGGAGTGAATACCGGGTGTGGCCTCCGCGTGTGTTGACAACTGCCTGGCACCGCCTGCCCATTGAAGCAACCAGAGTACGAATGACGTCCCGGGGGATGGTGGCCCACTCGGCCTGCAAGGCTGCTGCCAGCTCGGGCAGGGTCTGGGGCTGTGGTTGTCGCTGTCGGAGGCGTCGGTCCAACTCGTCCCATAGATGCTCAATTGGGTTCAAATCCGGTGATATCGATGGCCAAGGAAGGACATTAATGTTGTTGTTCTGTAGGAAAGCCGTTGTGAGACGTGCTGTGTGAGGCCTGGCGTTGTCATGTTGGAACACTGCGTTGGCGTTGGCCATAACTGGAACGATGTGTGGCCGGAGGATCTGGTCAATGTAGCTCTGTGCATTCAGGTTGCCCTGCACGTGGACCAGGTCAGTTCTGCCAGTGTGTGAGATGGCTGCCCACACCATGACACTACCCCCGCCGAATCTGTCCATTCCTGCACGCAGTTTGCCGCATAACGTTCACCACGACGCCTATACACGAGACATCTTCCATCATGACGTCGGATCAGAAATCGGGACTCGTCACTGAACCACACCTGTCTCCATCGCAGTTGAGGCCATTGTCGATGAATCTGGCACCACTGCAGTCGGAGTCGACGGTGTTGTGGTGTTAAGATGACACCTCGAACTGGACGTCTGGCACGAATTCCTACCTCACGTAGGCGGTTCCGTACGGTCTGGTCGGATATCCTGCGCAAACCTGGTATTGCTGCGGCTATGGAGGTGGCAGTAGTCAATCGTTCCCGAAGGTGGCGTACTCGGATGTAGCGGTCCTGCCCGGGGATAGTGACCCGTGGTCGACCGGATCTAGGGAGGTCACGTGTTGATCCATGTTGCTGGTAACGGTCCCACAGTCTGGACATGGTGCTTGGGGACACATGGAATGCCCAGGCAACGGCCGTTCTGGATTCGCCTGCTTCTAGTCGGCCGATGGCATTGTTTCTCTGTGGTTCACTGAGACGTGGCATGTCCTGGATTGTCAACTGTCGGCCAGGTACAGAGGCCAGGCAAGCGAACACCCTGCACTTTTATACTGTCGGTGTTCATGTTGCACGTGCAGACAACGCACGTGCAGTGGTGACATGGTTTGCACGTGGCTGCGTTTTTGCGAATATTCACATTTTGGAACTTTATTGTACAGTAGCTGCGTTTTATCGAATGTAACCGTGGGAATGTGTTTGGGACATGCAATGACCTTATATTCACAAAGCATGAACCGGTAGGAAACATAAAATCGGAGTTATAACCCATTTGTACCCTTTTGCGTTTCTTTTTTTGAAGAGTATATATAATTAGTGTTAGGTTTTATAATTAGTGTTAGGTTTTGTCAACTAATTCAGTGAAAAATGGCATGCAAAGCAAGATGATTTTCAAAAATAATGAGTTCAGACAATGACAGTTATTGACATGTTTACCACTAATGTTAGATGTGAACTAATCCATGGTTGTTTGTTTTTCTCAAAGTAAAAATACCTGGCAAACAAGTCATCATGAAAAGACATTTGACAGTTTTGTTAGATAGATGGACATTCTAGAAATGATCTCCCGTATGACTTGCCAAAACTATTTTAATTAGTAAAGAAAACCAACTACATATACAAAATCCATTTTAAAAATGAAAAATTAAGATTATTTCTGTCAGTGGTATATTTATAAATTGGTAAGCAGGAAATAACAATACAAAAAATTAATAATAATAATAATAATAATAATAATAAAATCTTTATTTATAGAAGATATAGTTCAGTTAGTTCTAAACTATTCTCCCCTCAAGCCTTCTTACTAATTATAACAATAATAATATTAAAAATCATATTAATTATTAAAAGTAAAAACTAACAAAACCATAATATAATATAATAATAGTATAATGTATACAACCATAAAAGATATTAAATAATTATGTAGAAGAGCAATCATGTTTTTAAGAAGTGTTTGAAACATTTTTCTTAAATATATTTAAACTAGTACATTTTTAACATCATTAGGTAAACTCTTCCAGATACCAACTCCAGAAAATTGAAAGCTTTTCTTGTAATGTTCTATTTTTGGTCAGGGAGCTAACATTTCCATCATAAATGGAGCTAAGTTCATAAATTGATGATATTGGATTGAACAGGTCTCTGAGGTACTGAGGAGTAAGTCTGTTCTATGTTTTACATACAAGAATGGCTTTTGATATTCGATTCTTCTGTTTATTTTTAGCCACTAGTTCATGAAAAAGTAAATCAATTGGATCATCAGGTGATTTGTCAAAAATAGTATGTGCTGTTCTTTTTTGTAATTTATTTATTCTTTCTAAGTCTAATTTAGAACAATTTCCCCATATAGTCAGGCAGTAATCGAATAATGGTTGAATATAAGCACGAAAATAAAGTATTCTAATATTTAGAGGAAGATATATCTTTATTTTTGCTAGCAGAGTTATTTTTGAAGTTGGTGCTTTACATACCTTGTCAACTTATGTATCCCATTGAAGAAAACTGTCTATATATACACCAAGGAGCTTATGACTTGATACTTGCTCTATTTGTGTGTCATCAACTCTTATTTCTATATCTTTTTGTTTTATATGAGATAATTTTTGGGCAGTAGTTATTAAAGTGCTTTTTGTTTTGTTCTCATTCAGAAACATGTTGTTTTTACACCAAGCTTCAATGCTTTTCTTATCTTTATTTAATTTATCTTTTATAATGTTTATTGATGGGCCTGAAACATGTGTTGTTAAATAGACTTAATCTGTGGCTTGTGGCATTTGCCTTTTTAAATTCTTTCCTTTATTCTTCAAGCACCATCACTATTAACTGTCTGTCAGATATTGCCTGTATAATTTCCTTTGGTTTAGCAGTAATGTGGAACTAGTTGGAATGAGAAAAACCCATTATTTCTCCCATCTCTAGCTATGCAAGACAGACCCATTCCATTATGTCGACCCATAATAAATAATAAATCAGTTTTGTATAGGCTATGATGTCATTGCATTTAACATGGGGAGTATTACCTCATTGGTAATATGGTAATATATGACGTCATATTAAAGTGAGTTGGTTAGTTTCAGATCAATATTTTGTTATTAAAACATTCATTATAAATGCTATGTAGTTAAGTTATAGTGCTAAATTATATTTAACACATGAAACAGAGGCGACAAATATTTTTGATAAAATGGTGAAATAAAGAAGTTACTATTTCAGCCATCATTGTTATTCATGTAAAATAATGGTTTATTTATCAAATGGATGGGAGAAAAAGACTCCATCATATGCGGTCATGTAGGATAGAAAAAGTACACCCTCCGTGGTTGAAGCCTTGTCCTGGGTCGAAATTTCCACCACCTCGGGCATACTTTTTCAATTTTTCTATCCCACATGACCGCCTATGATGGAGTCTTTTAGTCTACTGAAGGGTATCGATCCTATTGCATTTTGGGGTGGGATCCTTAAGCTCTCGCCTGATGAGCAATCAATTTAGAATAATCCCCATTGGTAAGCCCATTGGGCTGTTTTTCATTCCAGCCCTTGCTCCACAACTGGTGTATATATGTAACTAAAGGCCATGGTATGTACTATCCTATCTGTGGAGTGGGGCATATAAAAGATCCCTTGCTGCTTCATAAAAAGAATAGCTCATGGAGTGGCATGCAGCAGCAGGTTTCCTCTCATTATCTGTGGTGTTGACCATAAGTTCAACACTATATACTAGTACTGTCCTCGGTGGCATCGTGGTTAGGCCATTGGTCTACAGGCTGGTAGGTACTGGGTTCGGATCCCAGTCGAGGCATGGGATTTTTAATCCAGATACCGACTCCAAACCCTGAGTGAGTGCTCCGCAAGGCTCAATGGGTAGGTGTAAACCACTTGCACCGACCAGTGATCCATAACTGGTTCAACAAAGGCCATGGTTTGTGCTATCCTGCTTGTGGGAAGTGCAAATAAAAGATCCCTTGCTGCTAATCGGAAAGAGTAGCCCATGTAGTGCCGACAGCGGGTTTCCTCTCAAAATCTGTGACGCCATATAACCGTAAATAAAATGTGTTGAGTGCATTGTTGAATAAAACATTTCTTTTTCCATATCCTAGTAGCCATAAACAAAAATGTGTTGTATGCATCATTCAATAAAATGTTTCTTCCTTCCTTCCGGTTGCGATTCAGGTAAGCACTGACCTGCTATAACCTTGCATTAAGAGTAATGAAGAACATGCATGCCAGACCTTTGGAGAATTGGAAAATTTGCAAAACCAATTTATCAGTTACGCAAAAATAAATTTAGGTAACCCACTTCCTTTTTATATTGCCCTTTATGCATGCATTTCTACGTAAATAATATAAACTTCAGGTTATTCAAAATGAGATTTGTGTTACGGTAGTGATGCTAGAACAAAATGATAATTTTTACAGATTTTTTCAGATGTCTGCATACTATCTGTGGTTTTAGTGTAGTTTGGGGTTTTCGTTTGTTTGTTTGTGGGGGAGGGTAGTGGTGTGTCTGGGGGTTGTTGATTTTACTTTCATTTTTGTTTTGGTAGGGTTTTTTTGATATTTTTATAAAAAAAAATAAAAAAATCTGTTTCTTATTAATAGTTAAATAATATTGAACAGCTGACAGAAAGAAAAGAAAAAAAATAATTACACATAATTAAGTAACTGTGATCGAAGACAAAACAAGAAATAAAGGACAGTCAGTGGTAACATAAAATGTGCCCATGCTTACTGTTTCTGATCATGTAGTGATATTAAAGAAATGATACTGACACAGATGTTCCAGTCAATTTAGAATTTTCCGCTCCCTCGGAAAATACATTGAAAAAAAGAAAATTAACCTGGAACAAGGAAGGGTGGTTTTGACATACACTCCCAAATTTGTATTATCTGTTAACGTGGAATGTTATTTTACTGAGAGTGTTAACAATATTGATTAAATTATGTAAGCTTTTGACACCTGGAATGGCTGACTGGCTTTAATTATAGATCTTCAGTGTTGCTGTTTTTGATCCACTTAATACATTTTATGTTAACCCTTCATATATTGGCCAGTTAACCCACCCCTTCCCAGAATGCATTTAATGACTTTTAAAAAAAAAACCTAGGTACTATATACAGCAATATTTCAAAGATAGATTCTTCTCAATTACATTATAACAGTGGTGTAGAAAGGTGCCAAAAAATGTGTGTGGAATGCACACCACACACACACACACACACACACACACACACACACACACACACACACACACCATAGCAGCATCAACAAAAGTGGGGGCACATGCCCCCTTGCCCACCCAACCACCGCCCCCACTTCCTATGCCAGTGTTATAAGTAAAAGTTACTTTTGCTGAAACAAACTATAGTGTTTTACCTAGCTTGTTTTAGCATGGTGCAGCACCATGCCTCAATAGTCTAGCACCATCTTGCCTTAATCAGCATGCATGCTGCCCTGAGATTAAACAAGCCTTTTTCACTAATTAACACCCAAAAAGGTATTATTAATTAATAAAATATGCATTTTATATCTTTTGCCATTCATTTATTAACACAAGCACATAAATTACATTAATGTTTATTTCAATTAATTTTTGTGTATTTTTAATGAAAAACAAGTGCCCCAAAAATGGTGAAAATGCCCCAAAAGTGTTTGGTCTACCATGCCTTGCCTAATTTCTAGGGAAATCACTGAAACTATGTACTGCAAATGTAAAGCTGATACTATACAAAAGCATATAGTGGCAGGGGGGCTCACGTTTATGTTTACACACTTTTATACTATTATAAAGCATATATAAAGTAAAATATCTGAAAAGTTGGGGGGGCACATGCCCCCCTAGCCCCCCTCGCTTCCTACGCCAGTGATACACATAACAGACATTCAATTGTTAGCTAAATATCAAACCCCAGGGGCCTTGTACTTTCTTTCTTTAATTATTTCTATTCTCCTGTATATGGTATAGCTAGCTGTTGCCAGTTTAGCTTTATATAGTTTTCACTTTAATTAGATTTCTGCCAAGCCTACAAACAATGGGATTGATTTCACCTATTTCTGTGACACTAAAAGACTGTCTCAGTTTATTTCTATATTTAAAAAAAGAAAAAAAGAAAGAAGAGATGTGACACAAATGCTTTAGAAGAAAAATGAATTAATCTTTTGGGTGGGTGGATGGAAGAAAATCTGCAGCACGCGGCAAAGCCATGTCTTTGAGAGAAGTAAGTCGGACAAACCGAGAACATTAAGCTTGTTACATGATCTGCGATGCCATGTGCTATACTGCCACCACTGCTGCTGCTACGTACTGCTGCTACCGCACTCTCCTTTTTCTCTCTGACTGCCTTGGGAACCGTGTGTGGGTGGGGACTTGTAGGGGGGCTGAAGAGATGTCGGGGGCGTATGTGTGCTGCTAGGTTGACAATATACATATATATATATATATATATATATATATCACCTTGTCCTTTGTCATCTGCGCCAAGTCTTAAAACACTGTGTACTTTGTGAGAGAGAACATTGAACCCGGTTTTTAGTATTGATCTGGTCTTACTGAATAGACATAATGCACCATACTGCTTAAAATGAACAGTAAGTGGTTTTTGTCTATTTTATCTTCTTCTTTTTTCTGTCTGTCTGATTTTGTTGCTTGTTTTCTTTTCTTTTTTTTCCTTTTCTTTTCTTTTCTTTTCTTTTATTGTTAGCATGACTGAACATATTAGGAACTGGTAATGCAGTTATTTGCAGTTGTTTTAGACACTATAAGTAACCACTACTCATACATCATTTAAAGTACCAATTGGAATTTTTAAATATAGATATTTATGCTTTTTTTAATTACATAATTAACTTGTATTATTATTAAGTGTATATATCTTATCTGGTGCAGAAATAATGCATGTGTAGATGAAAAAGGAAACAAGTAATTTTTTGATTTAATAGCACTTCAAACATATGGTAATATTGACTCTATGTGTAGTTAGCTGCTGGAAAGAAACCTGAATCCACAGAGGTTATTTCTTTTGATAAACAGCAAGGGATCTTTTATACTAGTCATGCAGTTTGCATTTCAACAAAATGGTGATATTTCACAAAAGCTTAAATAATCTCCATGCACTTTAATAGCCTCAAAAAAAAAGAAGAAAAAAATAGCCTAAAAGAAAAAGAAAAGACGTTTAACTTAGTCTTTGTCAATTCATAAATAGTTGCGATGTTAATTGCATTAGCATAATTAATTAAGTGAGAGGAAAAGATATGGTGTGTGAGTTCTAGTAGTACATGTGCATTCATCTCCATCTTCATTTGGTGCACATATTATTCACTCTGTAAGAAGATATTTTCACTGAAAAACTAACGTCACTTCCTGCACTGTTTAGTGAAGCATAAAACTACAATAAAATAATATTTAAGGTTATTTTGTCCATGATCTCATAATGGGAAATTGTTGGGATGGTCGCCATCTTGGAAAATGGGCTATAGATATCAAATATAATTCTGATTGACAGATATTCTTCAGAGGAAAGCCATTATAATGCTTCCTCACAGACAGGACATAATTCACATATACTATGGCATTTGATATATTCCATTTGTGGGCACTAGTTGGAATGGGGAAAAAAACGACAATGGATTCGCATCATGAGGTTAGATCCAAGTACCCCTGCGTGTGCTGTAACCTCACCGTGGTGCAGGGGTGTAACATTTTCTTTGAGAATGGCCAATACAGCACAAAATTGAAGTTTTGAGTAAAATTGAATTTTTATATTGATGTTGATCATCACTTTATTTATTTGCATTACCATAGTTTGACACCCAATAGCCGATGTATTTTTCGTGCTGGGGTGTCGTTAAACATTCATTCATTTAGATCCAAGTATCCTGGCTTATCAGACAAATTGTCTATACAGACTGAGCTACATGTAGCTCTTTTCGTGCGCCCTTTCATCAAAAACAGACAAAATTTTCTTTATCACATTAAAGCAGTTGCCAAAAGATGGCGAAAACTCGAGTTGGGTAAAAAATGTTTTATTTAAAGATGCATTCAACTCATTTTTTAATTAATTTATTTATGGTTATATGGTATCAGACATATGGTTAAGAATGCCAGAGATGATTAGAGAGGAAATCCACTGCCGCTACTCCATGAGCTACTTTTTTCGATTAGCAGCAAGGGATTTTTTATATACATCATTCCACAGACAGGATAATACATACCATGGCATTTGTTACACCCGGGGGGGGGGTGGGATATAGCCCAGTGGTAAAGTGCTTGCTTGATGTGCGGTCGGTTTGGGATCGATCCCTCATCGGTGGGCCCATTGGGCTACTTCTCATTCCAGCCAGTACACCATGACTGGTATATCAAAGGCTGTGGTATGTGCTATCCTGTCTGGGATGGGGCATATAAAAGATCCCTTGCTCATAATGAAAATGTAGCAGGTTTCCTTTCTATGACTCAAAATTACAATATGTTTGATATCCAATAGTCGATGATTACCAAATCAATGTGCTCTAGTGGTGTTGTTAAACAAAACAAAACTTTATAACAAACTTTGTTACACCAGTTGTGGAGGACTGGCTGAAAACATATATATTTTTGTTTAACAACACCACTAGAGTATTGATTTATTAATGATCAGCTATTGAATGTCAAACATTTGGTAATTTTGACATATAGTCTTAGTAGCAAGGGATCCTTTTATATGCAACGTCCCACAGACAGGATAATACATATCATGGCCTGTGAAAAATATTACCTAGCTATAGTGTACCCACTGATGGGGATTGATCGTAGACTAACATCACATCAGTTAAACATTTTACATCCCGCCCACTCAAGTTAAAATGTTGTTCATGTATTTTTGCTTTAGAAAATGATCTTATGTTGTGCAAAAAATGAGATTGCAGTTTAAAATGATTACTGGCAATTATTTAGTTTGTTTAGGGTGGGACGTAGTCCAGTTGTAAAGCGCTCGTCTGATGCGCAGCTGGTCTAGGATTGATTGCCATTGGTGGGCCCTTTGGGCTATTTCTGATCCCAGCCAGTACACTACAACGTGTATATCAAAGGCTGTGATATGTGATATCCTGTTAATGGATGGTACATATAAAAGATACCTGGCTACTACTAATTTATTTTAGCAGGTTTCCTCTCTAAGACTATATGTCAAAATTATTACCAAATCTTTGACATCCCGTAGCTGATGATTAATACATCAATCTGCTGTAATGGTGTCATTAAAAAAATACACAATACCTGTTGCCTTCTATCTGCACTCTACTGTCAACCCAACCTGTTCTACATCTGTTTATACATTCATAATATTCTGTCTGTCTCACACTTTAACATATTTTAAACTATATATAGAGAATAATAAATACAGTATCATTGTTATCAAATTTAGAGGATAATAAATAAGTTACAAGTTATTGTAAAATTTATGTTCCGAGTAAAATAATTTTTACTTGTCAAACTTGAGCAAGTGACAAACGAAAATTATTTCACAAGGGACATAAATTTGATAACAACTGGTACGGAGTTTGTTATTCTATTTATTACCTCGGCTGTTCATTTTCTTTTTTTTTTATTATCTAAAAGCATTTTATTTTCGATATTTGTATAGAAACGATATACATATAAGCTTAAACCACCTTTCATTCTGTTCTTCATATTTCTATAACTTTGTATTTTATTCACAATTCACAGAAAAGAGAGAAAAAACCAACCCAAAATTCTTCTTTTTTTTTCTTTCAAAAAATTATTTAATGAATTACAATAAAAATAACATTTTATTACCAATTTAATGATAAAAGTTGTGAGGCATATATATTAAATAAAAACAGAAAATTTGCTTGAGTAAGAGGGTTTCAACCTGCCAAACTCCCCTTCCCCAAGCCATCCATCTGCACATGTGCTGGTTGTGTATTGGAAAACAACCC